>NC_056728.1:316783159-316819437 GCF_019279795.1 Protopterus annectens
GTGAGGCAGAAATAAAAAATGTAAGAGAAAGCTGTAAGAAATATATACAATGGAATGTTACTTACTGTTTATATTAATAGAGTTAAAAATAAAACATATTATTTACTCTTATTTAGTTCTGATTATTATTAGTTAAAGCATGACAGATTATTTACAAACAAGCATAAGCAGTATAATCAAGAAAGTATAATTAGAAATAGCATTTGAAGAACTTATAAACTTTTACAAGAAATAAATATGTTATTATTCTATTAATGATATTTTCATTACTGTTCTCTCCCTGCCCTCCCCCACCCTTTACCCACTACATAATCTAAATAGAATGTCATTGTTTAAACAAAGAAAATAATAAAAGAAGAAGGAAAAAAAAAAAGATAAAGATAAAAAAATGTATCAAATTACTAACCTTACTTTTTTCAGAAAGAAAAACAAATCGAGTCACAGCCTGCCATTAAATCCTCAGGCATTTTGACTGGTTATGAAATATAGGATCTTTTGAGTGATAAGTAATTGTTGACAGGGTATATGGTTCTACAGTTCTAGCCATTCAAGTTGTTTGAGGTTGAGGCAGTGGTGAGTTTTAAAGGGGAGTATGTGATGAATCTAGCTATGCTATTATAACAGATGGAAAGTTTGGAGAGGTTGTTTTTAGATAGGTTTGTATATATAGCAGAGGCATAGAAAAGGGTAGAAATGAGGTGGGTCTGGGCAATAGTTTTCCTGGCAGAAGGGGTAATTCTATAGAGGGTACCAAGTTTTTTGTTAATAGATGTGGTCATCATAGTTGAGACGATTATCAATTGTTACACCTAGTAGGCGGGTTGTAGTATCTGGGGTTATGTTGGTAGCATTGTTAGAGGTTACAGAGAAGAATGGATTAGGTGATTTATGAGTTGGAGTAAAAAGCAGTAGTTTTATTTTTTGGGATTTAGGAGGAGGCAGTGTTGCATAAACCAGTTTTCAACAATATGAAAAACAGTTTGGGTGAGGGACTGGAGAGAGGTTATATTCTTAGCTGTACAGATTAAGGTGGAGTCATCTGCATATTGAATGCAGGTGGCTTGAGGTATGTTCATGTGTAGATTGTTAATAAATAAGGAAAAAAGAAGGGGACCTAAGATAGATCCTTGGGGTACTCCAATATTTACTGGAAGTAATGAAGACAGATTGTTATCCCAAAGTACTGCTTGCTGTCTATTTTCCAGATAAGATCTAAACCATTGTAATGCTTGTGGATCGAGAGAATGGGCCTTTAGTTTGTCTAGAAGTAAGTTATGGTTAACCATATCACAGGCTTTTGACAGGTCAATAAATAGTGCACAGGAAAAAGAGTTGTTACGATTTTTATTTATAGTCGGTGAAGGATAATAGGGCAGTCGTTGTGCTATGGAATGGTCTGAAGCCATGTTGGCAGTTTGCTAGTAGGTTATTTTGTAGTAGGTGGTTAAGTAGTTGTTTGTGAATAAATATTTCCATTATCTTAGCTAATGGGGAGAGTAAGGCAATAGGTTGAAAGTTAGAAAGCTCAATAGAAGATCCACCTTTATGTAGAGGGATGATGTGGGATACTTTCCATATGGTAGGGATTTTGCCTTCTGAGAGAGTTCTGTTAATAAGGATAGAGATGGGATAGTCTATGGCTTTTGCGGCAATTTGTAGGTATTCAGATGGGAGACGGTCAGCAGAAGGGGTGCAAGGTTTCAGTTTTTGAAGTAGCTTACAGATGAGAGATGTAGGTGTAGGTTGTATATGAAAGGTAGGAGATGAAGTCTTGGAGGTATTTAGTGGGGAAGCAGTAAAAGGAGGTAAAGAATTGGCTAGGGTTTGAATGGCTTCTGTAAAGTAGTTATTAAAGGCATCAGGGATCTGGTTGGAGTTATTATGGTTGAAACCTGCTGGGGCAGGAGTAGTAGAGTGACCTGGCTGAAGAAGTTTGTTTATCCCTGTTTTGTGGAGTTTGTTGACTGGTTTGTTAGAGGTGAAGGTAGAAGCCTTTTTTTGTCTCTAAGAATATCCTTCTTGGTGGCATTTCTTAACTGTTTAAAGTGGAGGTGATCTGATGGACATTTGGTAGCTCTTCATTTAGCCCAGATTTTATTTCTGAGGAGCATCTTTTGCCTAGTTTGTTTTGTGAGCCATGAGGCAGATTTGGTTCTTATTCTAGTAGAGCGATAAGGTGCATGGTAATCTAGGATTTGAAGAAAGTTAGTGTTAAAGTAGGTCACAGCCTCATCAAGTTCAAGATGGGTCAGTGGTGGTGACCAGTCACATGCTTGCAGTTCATTTAGGAAGCCGTCTGGATTAAAGAATTTTTTTTGAGTGGGAGGTTTTGAGATCATGAGTAGTTGGGATATGGACTTTTTGTCTAATAATGTAGGTAAGCATATGGTCGCTGATATCGTTGGGAAGTGTTGCTGATTTGATAGTGTAAAGGGACATTGTTTGTGCCAAAGGGAATGATGAAGCATTTTTTTGCATTTGGTTTGAGACTGTGATGGAGACACCGGTCATTGGTCTGCATAATACCCTCCTGGAGGATACTGACATCATTTGAGGATTCAATAATTGCACTTAGATTGTAGTCATCTGCAAAGCTGGTCAGCCACAACCCCTTAGTTTTGACCTGAACTTCTGAGAAGCATATACCAAACAGTAGAGGCCCAGCAGTGACACCTGTAGCACCCCACTGGTGACAGGTCTGCTGGTCAATGTGGAGTCACCCATTTTGTTAGTGTGTGTCTGGTTTGTGAACCTGTCGGCAACCCATCTTACAACAAAGGGGTTTACATTCAGTTTGCTAAATTTATCAGTAATGCCTAAGTGTGGGATTGTGTTGAAAGCCTTAGCCAAGTTGAGGTATGCTGTGTGCATAGATTTGCCCTTGTCCGTGGCTAGGGGTACCAGATCAAAACCATGTCGGGCAAAGCAGTGAGGTTTCTCGACGGTGGCTTCTCAGGCTGACAGGAACCGGAACCCCTTTGAATGACACCAAAATCTAAACCAATTATGGTAATCAATCATTTTTTGTTTATACCTTGCATTATTCTAGGTGAGGGTAGGATGCTGCTCAAGGCTAGGGACATACCTGCCTGGGACACATACTCACAGAGTTCAATCATGTGTCTCTTCATATAGTCCAGTGAGGTACAGTTCAGATCATTCACTCCAACATGAACTATGACAGAGTCATAATGATACTTGTTGAGAGACCTGAGTGCATGTGTGATCTGATGAATCCTGTCATCGGACAAGCAGCTGACCGTGACTTTCTCAATGTCCATCCTGGTGAGTGGGACATCCATGTGCCTCACTATAAAGTCTCCAATGACAAGAACATTTGTTTTTTGAGTGTTACGCCTTACAGGCTTGGTAGGTGAGACACTGGTATTACTATGAGTCATGGGTGCTGTGGGAACTGTGTTAGTTGTAGCAGTCTTCTGTTTTGTAGGTCTCTGCTGTTTCATTAAGTCTTTAAGAGCACCTCAGTGCATGTTGATTTTTGTGTTTTATGTGTACTATGTGCATGAGTAGTGGTGGCTGGGTGGACAACCTGTTCAGTGTTACTGTTTCAACTGTAAGAGAGCATGGATTCAAGATTCTTCATGTAAATGCATTTCTTGCACTCTGTACTAAAGTGAGCTATTAGTAGAGGGTTGTCAGGGTACATGAGGTAATTGCTACACTGCCTCAAGAGACCCAAGTCAACAAGGTAGGCAGAAGAAACAATGGTAGTCCAACTGTCCATAATGCTAGGTTGAAGACTGTTATCACAAGGGGGGGGGGGGTTCAGGATCAATCAGGGAGGAGATCAGTGGATGGATATTTCTGATGGGTTTTTTTTTTGCAGGTAGTTTAACAGGTTACAGCTCACTAGCAGTATTTCTTTGACTGGAAAAGTGCAAGGATGAGGGCTACACTAATGTGCTCCAGCTGTATCTATAGGAAAAATTGTTGAATTTATCTGTCTATCTAAGCACACAATTGTGCAGCAGTCCAAGATGCTGAGTGACACACAAGCAAGGAGAAACCTGCTGAAATACAGGGCTTAAATACCAGAAGCTAAGAACTTGAAAGAATTTTAAAAAGGTTCAAAAGGACCAGTGAGGATGCTTACTCCAAGCCCTAGACCAGCCACCCTTCACCACTTAGGTTCCAGTCATCACACTCTTCTCCAGTCAGCACACTCCTCTCACTAGAGTACAGAAGGGCCCTTTCCAATTATAGATGGCCTGGAAAATGTGCTCAGAACAAACAGCCACTACAAACAGCCCCAGATGCAGCAAACCTATATCTTGACTATGCTACAGCTACTTGCTATCCTAATTTCAGCGGGAAACACCAGAGAATGTTTAACATAGCAGAAAAAATAGCAGTGAGACACAAAAAAAAAACATTTTAAACAGCAGAAAATCAGCAAGGAGACTCTAAAGAATGATTTAAACAGCTAACAAATCAGTTACTATAACACTGGCGGGAAAATGAAAACAAGCAGCACAGAATGCTTTGCAACAGTAAAAACACCAATAAATACTTAACAAACAGTGAAAATAACAAAAAAGAGCTTAGTAAACAATAAAAACAGCAATAAATTGGATTTAACAAGCACAGTAAGGCAGATAATTGCAGTACAACAGTGTAGAATAGTGTATAATATATACATATAGCATTAAAGTAGGTGGCGGACAATAAACAGTGCAGGAAATAGTATAAATAAGCAAAAAAGAAACATGCAACTTATGTTTTTTGGGAAGCTCAGAAGCCTCTAGTCATCTGTTACCTCAGCTCAGAGTTGTGGCTGGTAGCCCACCTCAGTTCATTTCAGTACAAACAATCTTCCTATTGATGTAGAAAATGTACACAACTTGGAACTTTTCCTCATCATACTTAATTTACTGATATCTCAGGTGCAAGCAGAGAAAAATATGTCACACTTGGCATTGCTAAGATGCTTTCTGTATTGTTCTTTATGACATTATTAAGATTTTGTAGATCAATGTATATACGAATTGCATTGATTTCTTGACAAGATGTCTTGTAACTCATTCATTCAGTAGACTTAGTCTGTTAATTAATCATGCCCATATGCTCTGCTCTGGTCAAAGCCTTGCCATTTCAATTCCTCTAAGCTACTAGAACTTTTGTTAATGGGTTGGTGAGTAGGTTGTGTAATGCCTTGAGAGACGTGAATTACTTGATTACAAAAGGTAATGATGCAATGGCAAAACCTGGTGGATATTAAAATTGATCTGTCTATATGGCACAGATATGTACTACCAGTTCCAGGGGATTCTGAATTTTTCCATGGAAATGTTTTCATTAGTATTTTTATAGTCTGCATAGATTAAAAAAATATTCCCAGGAGTGAATTCTTTGTGCAGGAGATGCTGGGAAAGAGATGAGAGAACATGGGGAAATGTATTCTGGTCATGTGCTTGATTAGCAAGAACTTGAGAACCTTTTACAGGACAGGAGATGACTGGTAGTGACTAGATATTCAAGCAAGAACTTTTTAATCTTTTACAGGAACTGAATAGCAGTGAGGTGCCACGTTTGTTCTTCTTAGCGCTTGAGAGATTTCTGCAATTAAGAATGAAAAAGATTTGTTAAATATTGTTAGAACTGCAAAGAAAGCAATAATTCACATATGAAGCAATGTGTTACCATTTGGTGTGGCTGTAATAAAATTGCTGGATGAATTTACATCATAGGGAGGAAGTATTGCAAAGAGAATACACCAGAATAAGTATGTAAAGAAAGAATGCCCTGGTTAATACATAACCAAAGAATTGTGAAGAAAATCTATTTACTTAAATTATAAAATGGAAGGTAAGCATAGGATTAAATGGTCATATTTGATATGGTAAACTATGTGTTTTATTATAGCTTTTTTCAGTGAAGAAGAGAAGTGGGTTAAGATTTTACTTGCATGATCTCTTTTTTTCTTGTTTTTGCTGTTATCTTAATAACTTATTTTAGTAGTGAACCTAGTTAAGTTTGTTACATGCTGATAGGCAATATGTTGCATGCTAATATAATCATTAGTACAGTTTGATATGATAATGTCAGGCAGAAGATATGTTTATTTTAGCTACGGTATGCTAGTATGATTATGAGGGTCTATATTAGAACATCGAAGTTTCAAAACTTCAAATGTTCTAATATCGAACCCTATTCAGCGAAAGCTGAAAATATCGAAGCAACAGAAAACCAAATTGTTGTCCGTTTTTGTTGCTTCGGTATTTTCAGCGCTGTGGTGGAAAGTTACGGGTCAGGTTCAAGTAAGTGTGCGATTGAGTGTGGGTTAGGTTAGTTAGGGTTAGGGTGCAGGTTAGGTATGTGTGCGATTGTGTGGACATGAGAGTTAGGGCGGGTTAGGTGAGTTAGGGTTAGGGCACAGGTTAGGTATGTGGGAGATTGTGTGGATATGAGGGTCAGGGTGGGTTAGGTGAGTTAGGGTTAGGGCGCAGGTGAGGTGAGTGTGCGATAGTGACAGACCTTAGGGTTAGGGTTTTGGTTAAGGTAAGTGGATAGTTAGTGGTGTGTGTATAGTTTAGTGTAGGGTTAGGTGTAAGATTTTAGGTGTATGTGTGTGGATTGATGTTTGTTTGGTGTGCTTGTGTTGTGTGTATGTGTTTTGGAACAGCAAATTTTTTACCTAGGAAAAAATTTGCTGTTCTGTATTGTTCAATGTTTTCAGCTTTTGTTGAATAGGGTTCGATATTAGAACATTCAAAGTTTTGAAACTTCGATGTTCTAATATAGACCCTGATTATGAACAGACATCCAGCTTAAAACCATCAGAATACATTATATATTCCTGATCTTTTAAAGACATAATATATAACTACTGTATCGGGTAAAGATGAGAGAGAGAAGGTTGGATGATGTGGGGATAGTGAATCAGGAAGTGAAACAGATTAGCAAGGAGGAAGTAAGGGCAGCTATGAAGAGGATGAAGAATGGAAAGGCTGTTGGCCCAGATGACATACCAATGGAAGCATGGAGGTGCTTAGGAGAAATGGCAGTGGAATTTCTAACTAGATTGTTTAATGAAATTTTGGAAAGTCAGAGGATGCCTGAGGAGTGGAGAAAAAGTGTTTTGGTACCTATCTTTAAGAATAAGGGTGATGTGCATAGCTGCAGTAACTACAGAGGGATAAAACTGATTAGTCACAGCTTGAAGTTATGGGAAAGAGTAGTGGAAGCAAGGTTAAAAAGGGAGGTGATGATTAATGATCAGCAGTATGGTTTCATGCCAGGAAAGAGCACTACAGATGCAATGTTTGCTCTGAGAGTGTTGTTGGAGAAATACAGAGAAGGTCAGAAGGAGTTGCATTGTGTCTTTGTAGACTTGGAGAAAGCATATGACAGGGTGCCTAGAGAAGAGTTGTGGTATTGTATGAGGAAGTTGGGAGTGGCAGAGAAGTATGTAAGAGTGGTACAGGATATGTACGAGGGTAGTGTGACAGTGGTGAGGACTGCAGTGGGAGTGACAGATCCGTTTAAGGTGGAGGTGGGATTACATCAAGGATCAGCTCTGAGTCCTTACTTATTTGCAGTGGTGATGGACAGGTTGACAGATGAGATCAGACAGGAGGCCCCGTGGACTATGATGTTTGCAGATGACATTGTGATCTGTAGTGAGAGTAGGAATTAGGTTGAGGAGACGCTGGAGAGGTGGAGATATGCTCTAGAGAGCAGAGGAATGAAGGTCAGCAGGGCTAAGACAGAATATATGTGTGTAAATGAGAGGGAGGGTAGAGGAATGGTGAGGATGCAGGGAGTAGAGTTGGTAAAGGTGGATGAGTTTAAGTACTTAGGATCAACAGTTCAGAGTAATGGTGAGTGTGGAAGAGAGGTGAAGAAGAGAGTACAGGCAGGGTGGAATGGGTGGAGAAGAGTGTCAGGAGTGACTTGTGACAGACGGGTACCAGTAAGAGTGAAAGGGAAGGTCTACAAGAGGGTAGTGAGACCAGCTATGTTATATGGGTTGGAGACAGTGGCATTGACAAAAACGCAGGAGTCAGAGCTGGATGTGGCAGAGTTAAAGATGTTAAGATTTGCACTCAGTGTGACTAGGATGGATAGGATTAGGAATCAGTATATTAGAGGGTCAGCTCATGTTGGACAGTTTGGAGACAAAGCAAGAGAAACGAGATTGCGTTGGTTTGGACATGTGCTGAGGAGGGATGATGGGTATATTGGGAAAAAGATGCTAAGGATGGAGCTGCCAGGTAAGAGGAATAGAGGAAGGCCTAAGATAAGGTTTATGGAAGTGGTGAGAGAGGACACGCAGGCGGTTGGTGTGACAGAGCAAGATGCAGAGGATAGAAAGAAATGGAAAGAGATGATCCACTGTGGCGACCCCTAACGGGAAAAGCCGAAAGAGAATGATGATGATCGGGTAAAGATACCTTTTGAGTTCTTTTAAATGGTTATAACAAAGTAATAGTGGATACATTATAACTCAATTGCTTTAGAATGTCATTAAAGAGATACCTGGTAAGAAAAGTTACTATAACTTTCATTGGAGCACATGCTAATAATAATATTGCAGTAGCTCTATTAATATGGATAAACACATGGCAAATAGGCCACACCAGTAATTTAGTCTTCACTGTCACACAGCAAATCATCAATATGTGCATATTCTGCAGATATATAATGCACATGCAGTTTATAGAGTCATTTTACCATGCAAAGTTTCTGGTTAGTCAGCTGTCTCAGTACTCATAACTGAACGCCTTCCGTCCCAGTGCCTTTATTTGATGGCGTGATCAAGTAAGCAATTTAAGTATAGACAGATACACTTCACTTTCATTCATATTCGTTTTCTAGTTTCAATACAACTCTTTGATTATTAATTTTGTATTTCTCTGTGTAGATCCCTGATTGATTCTCCTGCTTCAAATTCTCTATGTCAGTTTCTTGTATACTATTCACACTGTACAACTGTTCTTAATTTTTTATATCTATAAGCAGTTTATTGTCATGACTTTCTTCTAGAGTATATGTTTTCTTTAGCTGCAAATTATTTTATTTCATTTTACATACCTTTTGGATATTTATTTGCATCTTTTTTATTCACACACATCGTGCAGAATGTTTCATTCACTGCTTTCCATGAGTTTTATTGTTACATTATCACAAACAGTTCTGTCTCATAGTAATGAATTATGAAGCTCATGAAACTCACAATATTTGGATAATTTTTATTCTCTATAAACATAAGCTCCATGTGACACCATTCCTGTGTGAAAGAAATTTAATAGATATATGGTAGATTACTTTTCTTGTGTCATTCTGATATGAAACTTTTACGTTATCCCCATAGCCCTTTTTCTTTCCATATTCTTAAAATTTAAATATATTGGATTTCAGTTCTTCTTCTTCCCATATGACATGCAGGAATAAATCACAGTGTATCTTTTTCAGGATTCTCGGATGTAGCAATCTACACCCATGACAAATTTCAGGTCCCAACAGGTCCCAACAGCAATTTATTAAAGGAAGAATATAGTGACAGAGTTTGGCTAAAACCTTCTGAGAATAAAAGTCACAGCAGCACAAACCTTAAATACATGCAAACTTTCAATCAGCAAACAAAATCAATTATATATCAATGAAAAGGAAATGGTGCTATATTAAAATCAATTAAATAGTTAAAACACTCTTCCAAGATCACTCATTATTCATCCCAGTGTGACTCCGTATTAAATGTCAAGAGGAACACATTTTAATATAATAATGCATTTCAGACTTTTTATTATCACCACTCAACAAATTCAATTTATTGAGAGCAGCAGCCAGTAACAATGTATGATCATGACTATTATACTAAACATGCAAAGGTACTTAACATTTTTCATCTAAACTTTATGTCCCTAAAATGTTCCTGTGATGTTGACAAATGTCCAGCTAGTATGGTCAATATACCAAGCAGCAGGGACACCTTAGGTTTTAAACAACATTTTCTATGTAACAATAATATTTCCCTTTGATATCATCGACTTTGTTATTATTATTGTCAAACTAAATAAATATATTTGAAGAACTGCAGCAATAACCACATGGAAAAGTAGCCCTGTTGGTGAGAGGACAGAGATTAATATGTACTTGCACTGCCCAGTGTTGACTTTATATTAACATTTTCATCATTTGCTGATTCACTGAACACATTTTTATGTGTACTGTATGACAATGGTTAGAAAAAACAATGCTATACCAAGTGAGGTGCTTATAAATATGCCCCCCAGACTACACAATTATCCTTTTTTATTTCTATATTGCATAATTGCACTATCTGCGGTGGTACAGCGGTAGCGTTGTTGCCTCACAGCAAGAGGTTCTCCCATTCGATTCTCTGCTGAAGTGCGGGGAGTGCCTTCTGTGTGGAGTCTGCATGTCCTCCCCGCGGTTGGATGGGCATTTGAAAGACATGCGTAAATGGGCGTGCCTTTGTTGAAGGTTGGACATCGAGCTGGCACCTCGGCGTTCGTGAAAATCTACTGACAATCATTAGCGGACCGGAGTTCCGCTGTGGCGACCCCTAAAGCCAAAAGACAAACAACAACATTTCTATATTGCGTAATTGTTTTGCAGTGTTGCAGTATCTTTTTGACTTCTTAATCTATAGACCAATTAGAGGAATGGTGTATTTAATAGTGCTAAAGGCTACTTCAGCAATAACTACTATGAAATTACAGGAGGCAGAACAGAATATAGCCTTCCTCTGTCATTGTGGTCCTTTTTCCTGTAGCTTAGTTACTGTTCAGATGTCCTAACTTGTCAAACTGTCATTAACCTTTGGCAATAATGTGTCTGTTTACATGATTTTTATTTCTCTCTTGGAAAGTACTTATTTGTAATATTTTTTTTTATAATGCATGCTACTAATAAGTTAGATGGAAGCAGTCTGTCCCTTAAATGACAAACTTCAGATGTTATAGCTTTTAAGTCAACTAAATGGTAGCCTTTGAACATGAGACTTGAATCATCAAATGCATCTTCAAAAATGTTTTCTTCCTGAGATATATTTGTTGTGCTAATGTATTTGCCTGTAGTCTGTCTTCGGAGGTTTAAATACTACAGCACAACTGGCACTGAGCACAATGGACGTTATGTTGCACAAACGTATTGTCAGCAACATATATCATACTCATATTTCTGTGATGGCAATACTGAGTAAAGTATTTTTGTATTTGATTGTTCTCAAAAGCAGATTCCATAAGAGCATCTGTAACAAACCTCTGAACCTCTTAGTGCAAGAAATATGGACAAAGATTAAAATAATGGGAACAAAGGCCCAAAAATAGAGACAGATGTTAAACTTAGAAAGTTGCTAGAATAATAGCATTGGTGTTAACATGCATTTGTGCAGGATATGAAGTTTGAAACTCAAATGTATGTCATTTAGAAACTTCAGTCTTCAGTCATTTGCCAGAAAACTATACATTTTATGAAGGGCAGACAAAAAATATGAGGCAAAAATCTGGACATTCTGTGAAAATCTGGACACTTGTGGGGTAACATCTATAATTATTTACTTTCTGGAGGTAATGCATCATATTGTAGTGTTCAGGACTTCCTTAACAGTTTTTATTTTGAGAAACCATACTTATGGATTTGCTAGCAGCCATAGCACAACACTTCATTTTTAGAGACTTGTATTAAAAGTACTGAGACCTATCTCTAACAAATTATTAATAAAATATTTCTTCCTCCAATTTGCAGTCCCTGCCAGAGCACAAGAAAATGGATGTGCCATCCATATATCCAGTCCCAAATCAGAAGCAATAAGGTAGCATCTTAAAACTTTTCCTTAACACCCTTTTTGCTATTGATGACCCTCAATGTTTCCTTTTCAGGTCTGTTTTTAATAGTGATGCTGCTCTTACCACACACAGTTTTGTTATAGCCTTGAATGGCTGTGTGCCAGCATCCATGCCTGAGCTATTGTCCTAGATAAAATTTCAATTTGAAACTTCAGGCAGTTGAAATAAACCGTGTGTAACTTTCAGAGTAATGGCTTTACATGTTCCTTCATGTGTATTTTTCCACCACTTAGTTTGCACCCATAAACTTTGGACTGCCTCATACAGTTGATACAATGTATTCATCTGGTGAAAGCACATTGGTTAGATAATCACACAGCAGGGGATTCTAATGCCAGTTTTGTTGACAAATACATCAGAATCTGCATCATGGTAGATGCATTGCTTCTGACGTTCCTCAAGCAGAGAGTATAACTGAAGTCTGACATAAGTCACTATTATCACACTGATATTGGTCATGCATCCATGGAGATTTTATAATCAGATAACATAACCTGTTGCTTATCTTGTTCCTTAATTTCATGTAATTCCCTGCTATAAGATTTTTTCTCAGTTAAAACTAATCCCCTCCTAGGTAGCAGTACTCATACCCTTATTTCCCACGTGCCTCCCTTCCCAAGCAGTCCATCTTGGTTACTACATTCATAATTATACTTTTTACCTTTTCCCTCTCCTTCTATCCATGCTATTTGGCTCTGTAAATATGTACATATCTAATTATTTATGTCAGTATGTACCAGGTTTATATTACTGTAGTTTAGCTTGTTAGTCATATTTATATAAAGTTATGATCTTTGTTTCAAAGCAAGCTCATTTTACAATATGAAAAACTTTGTGTTTAGAATATTCTCTGTATTCTTGTGGACTGAGACTGAAATTGGACAGTTTTCATTAGTGTTCTGCCCTACTCAACAAACGTAAATGAATAAAACAGTCATCAGTAGTAAAATATATATACATAATTTATTATTGTTTTCTTTGAGAAGATACGATACATCTAGTCTGGAATGATGGCTATTGACTATCTCCCTAACCACCACTAACTACTACAACTAATCTTACATCTTCTGTCAGGCAAGTTGGAAGGGGGTGCTAATACTTGTTTTCCATTGTCCCCTAATATACATATACTGTACATTAGTGATGTATAAGCACCGTATAAAGACAACTTATACGAAGCTAGGAGATTTGGTTACACAGAGCAGACCTTGGTCTCTAACTTACTGTCTGCTGTAATGGACCATTGAATCAATGTGCAAACTATTGCTAAAATTATGCAAAGTATATAGATTTTTCTTGTAACTAAATAACCATTCTGTCACTCTTATATTTTGTAAATCAGTGTAATTTAAGACTTGACATTTTTTACACCATATTTTCAAATCTATGCATATTTAAAACAAATTTATAATGCTGTATGCTTGAGATGTATAAACACCATGTATGAAAGTGACACACTGTGTACCACTGAGCAGACCTTACTGTCTGACCTACTGTCCACCACAGGGGTCACTGAAACATTATTAAAACTATATGATGTCACACCTATAGAAGATTTTTTTGTAACTAAATATCCACACACCAGTCATATATTGCTGCAATACAGTCCTGTCATTTTACACCCAACATTTTCAAATGCTGTAATTTTTATAATGATTACACCATCTGTAAGCACTTTATATTCATATATGAGCTGTACATTAGTGATGTTTAAAGAAATATTAGCCTGTACATCATCACCCTGACTGGAGAATGAACATTTTTCCTGCAGGTAAATTAATGCACAGGTAATGTCCACTGAAAAACAAGTTTGCTGGTGAAGCTCAGAAAGAAAAAAAGTAAATGAACGCCATTTTTTATGTTAGCTAAGTACAGCTTTGCTATTTAGTGAACATAACATTTGAAAAAGCAAATAAATAAAAAAAAATAACGTGTGTGTGTGTGTGTGTGTGTGTGTGTGACTGTCTTTGTGTACATCTGTGAATGTGCGTGCGTGTGTGTGTGTGTGTGTGTGTGTGTGTGTGTGTGTGTGTGTGTGTGTGTGCATGTGCGTGTGTGTCTATGTGTCTGTGTACATTTGTATGCGCGCATGTGTGTGTGTGTGTGTGTGTGTGTGTGTGTCTGCATATCTAAGTGTACATCTGTGCGTGTATGTCTGTGTATGTGCACATCTGTGTGTGTGTGTGTGTGTGTGTGTGTGTGTGTGTCTCTGTATGTGTATGCATGTACAGGAGTATAGCAGAAAGACAGATAAATGACATTGTAATGTCTTTACAATAGGCAGTCCATCATCACACTATTATGTATGAAACATTAATGTCTAGTATTACTGATTGACTTTAATCCTCAATAATTTATAGCAAATCAGTCTTTCTACAAAGAACAAAGCAGCACATCGTAACATCTTCTGTCTACAAGAGGTAGTCTAGCAGCACATTTTTTTTAAGAATAAGAAAGATGAAACTCTATCTGCCATTCTTGACTTACTTTAATTCTCAGTGATTTACAATAGATACATCTTTCTACAAGGGATGGAGCTGCACTATATGACAAAATCACGGACAGTAAATAGCTTTGGGTGAGTTAGTTGCATTGCTTTGAACTCATCAATTATTTTCAGTTTTTTTTCAGTTGCTCACAATGGGACAACTAAGGTGTACTAAAACTAAGTAACTGTAACCACTAAGCATGTGTGTATGTACATGTGTGTGCTTTTCTATGTATGTGTGTGTAAGACTGTGTGTGTGTTTCTATGTATATGTGTGTGAGTCTGTCTGTGCTTCTGAATGTGTGCATTCATGTGTGTGTGTGTGTGTGTGTGTGTGTGTGTGTGTGTGTGTGTGTGTGCACGTGTGTGTGTGCGTCTGTGTGTATGTTCATGTTTGTGTTGAGATTAAATACTTACATAACTTATATTTTGGATGTAAAATATGTTGTCCAACTGCAATTACATAAATAGACAAATTTAATTAAGTGCAGTGATACATCACATTTGCTTATCATCAGTGTTCTAGCGATTCTGGTAATAGTATAATACAAAATACTGCAAAGATTTGTTTGCATCTTGCTTGAACAATTAATATAAAAGTAACTTTTGTGAGTATATTGAAGGCCATTTTTCTTTAGATACTATTGGTGCCTAAACCACACTGTCATTTAAGATTCTAACAAGGGTAGACATTTGTTGCAATGACAGTTTTGCTGGACGAGCAGGTACATTATGGAGCATAACTGAATGCTAACACTGGACTGATCAGATTTGTAATGAGTAATGTGATAGGAATCAGCAGAATCTTACCTTCTAGTACAAAATGGAAAATTGCCATGAACAAGTGAAAATAACTGCATCAGCTACACTGGAGAGGAAAGGTTAGTACATCACCTTGGAAACCAAGATGTAAGAATACTGACAGTCCATCAATTAATAAAACAAATTGTATGGTAGACTGACAACTAAAAAACAAAATTACAGTGTTTCTCATAGGAACTATGAAAATAAACAGTAGTAAATCAGAGGAGGATTTAAGGCTATTTTCTGTTCTGATGAAAACCAGTCTGGTTTTAATCTTACTTCATCTCTGATGCTGCAAAACTGGAATCTTGCCAAATGATTTAGCAGTTTGGCACTTGTCCAACATACATACCTTTTTTTGTACAGTGCTGAAAATGAATAGCCTCCAGGGATATTATAGTTTGCGAACAATGTACTGTGTTGAAATAAGGAACATTATTATGTTTCCTGACTTATGTTACCCTTGACTGACCTACAGATTGCATGGATAGCTATGTTAAAGGATACTTTTTTAATTGTTACTGGTATATAATTAAAAAAAAAGGTTTGATTAGCTTGTAATTTATCACTCTGATTGAACTACTTCCACTTTTTCCAGTTAGGGGCTTAGGGTAATACATATTTGTAACTTGCTTGTTGTATTGCACATGTTGCCATAGACAGATGCCTTCATCAGTACAAACTGCAAAAGGCCCATTGTTTAAATGTATGTTACAAAAGCAGTTATTCCATTTATAACTCTAAACACTTTATATTTTATTTCCTTTCTATAAATGTACAAATGTGCCACTATAAAAAAAAAAAAAAATATATATATATATATATATATATATATATATATATATATATATATATATATCTGTGTGCATGTGTGTGTGTGTGTGTGTGTGTGCCTGTGTGTGTGTGTGTGTGTGTCTATATTTTTACATATATATATATATATATATATATATATATATATAAACTACGAAAACGAAATAAAAAAAAATAATAAAAGCACACCCCCTGCTAAATAAATATACCAACTCCAATATCGCACTACAGTGAGGAAAATTGTAAATATCTCATTCTGTGCCATACTGTGATCTCTATTCAAACCGTTTGAGATCTTATGGTCTTGGCTGTTTGAAGTTTGAAGTTTTGAAACTTCGAGCTTCTGAGGGGGATCCAGATATAAATGTGTATATATATATATATATATATATATATATATATATATATATATATATTTATGGTTTACCTATAAATAGTCGCACGCTGTATGTGCGAACAACAAATTTTTGAAAACTAATAATGACACACTCACAACAGAGACGTACAACCCCACGAACACATACAATCGAAATGACCTGCGTAACAAATACAGCACCTAAACACACCGGAATTCACTATTGTTCTGGACCCAGGAACAAGTGCTACCATGGATCCCAAGGGGGGGGGGGCAGGTCCAGTATTTGGTTGGGTGGCATCGGATTTCGAAGTGTCAACTGCTGACGTTCAAAGTAGCCAACATTTCTTCCCATGACGTTATTTCTCAGTATTCTGAACATTCAACATATTATAGGTTCATATGTTCATAGGTAGTTACTAGGCTATCTGCCCAAGGGCATTTATGAGCCTAGCCAGAATGTGTTGGCTTTCGCCTCCCTTTTAGATTAGTTTCCTGAGCCTCTGTCCAGCAGGGCCATTGAAGTGATCCCAGGGGTAAATTTACGATTTCCCATCCACTTGTCAAGATTTCTCTTGAAGATAGTCAGTGAGAGGCTCTGCCTAACATAGATTGGGATTCTATTCCAGAGCGAGGGAAGTCTCTGGGGCAGGAATCTATGCCTCCAGCATGTCCTATTTATTGTTGTGCTGAGGTTTAAATCCCTGGAGCATGTGGATCTAAGAGATTTGTTTTTTTTGAGGTGGAGCATGTCCATTAATTCTGGGTTAGACATGGCCTTGTACATCAGGCAGAGATCACCTCTGAGTAGGCGGTAAGCAACTGAGTAGAGTTGGAGTTTCTTTAGTCGAGCTGCGTAGGGCATCTAGTTGAGGCCCACGATCCTCTTGGTGAGGTACTTCTGTGGTCTTTCCAGCTGTTGCAGATGTCGAGTAAGGTACATCCCAAATGGGGCATTGTACTCTATTATGGGCCTGATGAGCGTTGAGTAGAGGGGCACAATGACCTCTCTTGATCTAGACGTGAACCCTTTTGTGATTAGGTGGGCTACATAGAAGGATTTCCTAACCACTTTGGCAATGTGATTATCAAAGGAGAGGTTGCTATCTACTTGGGTCCCCATATCCCTAATTACATCTTCTGTACTTAGTGGATTACCACCTATGTGGTAGTTCATGGACACTTTGTTTTTCCCAAAGGGGATGACTATGCACTTTTTGGCATTTAGCTTGAGGCCATGGTTTTGACACCAGGTATTCGTCTCCGTGAGACCCTTCTGGAGGATGTCTGTGTCAGCCAGAGAGTCGATTATGGCCCCCAGTTTGCAATCATCTGCGAACTTCATCAGCCATAGTCCTCCTGTGCTTACCTGTTCCTCAGAGAAGTATATACCAAACAGGAGGGGTCCCAGGACTAAGCCCTGTGGGATGCTACTTGTAACCGGTTTAGAGTCAGACATGGCACCCGCAACTCTGACCATGTGAGTTCTATCCATGAGCCAGTTTGCAACCCATCTCATGACATAGGGGTTAATGTTCAAGCTGGTAAGGTTATCTATAATGCCAGAGTGGAGAATGGTGTTGAAGGCCTTTGCGAGGTCCAGGTAGGCTGTGTGGACTACCTTTCCCTCATCTATGGCCTTGGTAACTGTTTCAAAGAAGTCAACTAGGTTTAGGAGGCAAGATATGCCTTTAACAAAGCCGAATTGGGTAGGGTCCATTGTCTGGAGGTTCCCAATGTCTCTGTTAATGAGTTCCATGAGGATGCACTCCATAGCTTTGCAGACCAGGCTAGTCAGGCTTATAGGATGATAGTTCCCAGGATCTGTTGTGGCACCACCTTTGTGGAGCGGGATAACTGTTGCTGTGCACCATTCTTTGAGTACATAGTCTGTTGTAAGGCTGAGTTTGAAAAGTGACTTTAGGTGAGGGTTTAGTTCATTTTGGAGCTCGTGTAAGATGCAGCCTGGGATACCATCCGGTCCCATTGATGCTGTGTTTTTGGCTTTGGAAAGGGCTGCTTTCACCTGTGTGTCTGTGATGTCTGGGGCTATACATTCTTCTGGGATGGACACGGGCCCTTTTGGGGGTGGGGGGGTAAAGTTTGCACTGAACCTGACAGCCAGTATGTTGGCAATGTCAGTTGGTTCAGTGTATTTTTTACCATTTTGCACTAGCTCAGAGCATATCTGAGAGTTGCCACCTAGATTCTTGACATAGCTAAAGCAGGCTTTGTGATTATCTTTAGAGTCTTTGGCAATTTTTCTTTCGAAGCTGGCCTTGGATGATTTTATGAGGGATCGTAGTTTCTTGCTAATACTGATCAGGGTTGCCTTCCCTTTTTGGGATTTTGCTCTATCATGTAATAGTTTCCTCCTTCTGTTGTATAGCTTATTTATGGCCGGGGTCCACCAGACTGCTTTCCTCTTTTTGGAGGAGTGAGTCTTGGTTTTACTTGGGATGGTTTGATCCATGCATTCCTGTAGGTGCTCATAGAATGCATTTGTAAAGGATTCTGCGGTTTGGGCAGCTTTATCCTTTAGCAAGGGGGCTTTGAAACTTCCCATCTCGGTCTTGAGAAGTGTGAATTTTGCTTTCGAAAAGTTTTTCACAGTGGTTTCCTTGACTGGGGGTGGGGTCGGGATGTGGATGTCCAGTGTGATTAGTTTATGGTCTGATCCTACCAGCGACAGGTTTACCTCTGGTGTGGAACATTGATCCCCCATGTTGGTGATGATCAGGTCCAATATACTGTCACCTCTTGTGGGAGTGGTGAGCAGTTGTTCCAGGGCATTTGAGATTATAATCTCTAGGAAGCATTGGGCAAAGGAGTTTGTACTTGAGTAGTTTTCCCAGTCAATGTTTGGGTAGTTGAAATCACCCAATATCATGGTGTTTGGTAGGACCTTCATATTTTTCAATGTTCTCAGGAATGCTGAGTGGGGGTCCTGAGACAAGGTGGGTGATCTGTAGCAAGCTACAATCTGAAAAGCAGCTTTGCCCACTGTTAGTTGCACATGGATTGTCTTCGAGGCCTCGTGCTGTGCCACTAACCTGGAGGTGTGGGTATCCTTGATGAAAATGGATACACCCCCACCTTTTGTATTTCGGTCTGGGTACTGGGGCTGAAAGGTATGGTATGAGTTATAGCCTGGTAGTGCTGGGGTGCTCTCTTGAGCTTTGAACCAGGTTTTTGTTACTGCACAGATATCGATTCTCTCCATACTGAGGAGTGCCTCGAGTGCATGTATTTTGAGGTTTAGACTTCTGGCATTGAGTAGCATTACCCTCAGTTTTTGGTTTCTTGTGTTGTTTATGGAGGTGGGTTTGTCTTTTGAGCCTTGCCTAAAAAAGGCACTATGGGGGTAGAAAGAGCCTTGGCCAGTATTCAAAAGCCTAAGGGCGACAGGTGCAAGCCATCTCTGGCGAAGCAACATGGCTTGTCGAGCATGTCATCCCAGGCTGACAGACACTGGATCCCCTTTGAACACCACCAATAGCTTAGCCAATTGTTAAAATCGATCATTTTATCTTTATATTGTGGCATCATTCTTGCTGAGGGCAAGATGCTACTCAGGGTCAGGGTCATACCGGCCTGGGCTACATGATCAGAGAGCTCGTGGCTTGTCGAGCATGTCATCCCAGGCTGACAGGCATTGGATCCCCTTTGAATGACACCAATACTTAAGCCAATTGTTGAAAATGATCATCTTGTCTTCATATTGTGGCATCATTCTTGGTGAGGGTAAGATGCTACTCAAGGTCAGGGTCATACCGGCCTGGACTACATGCTCAGAGAGCTCCTCTATGTCTCTTTTCATGTAGTCCAGGGAGGTACATCTCAGGTCATCCACACCAACATGGACAATGACAGAGTCATATTTGTACCTGTTTTGGAGTGACCTGAGAGATTGTGTTATGTGGTGGATCCTTGCACCCAACAAGCAGCTTACAGTAACCTTCTCCTTGTTCAGTCTAGTGAGTGGGACGTCTGTGTGCCTGACAATAGAGTCACTTATTACTAATGTATTGGGTGTGTTATTTAGCCTTAAGGGCTGTGATTGCGTGGCACACTGACTTTGTAAAGTATGTGATACATGGTTGTTGTTGGGGGGTGGAGGTTGCTTGGATGTCTGCTTTGGAGGTCTCTGCTGCTTTGGCAGATTTTTATTTAGAGCCTCCGAGTATGTTTTTGTGTATTTATGTGTGTTGTTTGCTGGTGCAGATATGACTGGTCTATGTGAGACTGGTAGTGTGGTGCAAGTGTTTCCCTTCTTCTCATGACTGACTGTTCCAGTCTTGGGTTGAGAGAGCTTGGCCTTTAGTTTGGCTGTATAGGTGCATCTCTCACATACATTTGTGTTTGTTGGAAGGAGGAGAGGGTTGTCTGTGTACATGAGGCAATTGTAACATTGCCTCAAGATGCCCAGATTCATGAACTGGACTGAAGAGTACACCTGAAACTGCCCTTTGGACATGCCTGAACAGATAAAGTGAACTGTTTTACTGACTGTCTGGTAGGGACGAAAAGGGAGCCTTGTACTTCTGTATAGTATAGGGAGGTGTAAAACTAGCGTTTATTAGTGCTTACTAAGATATTTGAGCAAGTGTTGGACTGTAAAAGGAAAGGTTTGAGTGCTTAAGTTGAGTGTTTGACTAGTTCCAAGTGAAAACCTGAAGAGCAGACTTTGTGGAGCCGGGAACAGTTTAACCCTAGCTAAACGGCACTGCACAGTGCTGCCTGGCACGCAAAACTGTGCAAAACCGCACAAATGCATTTTTTAAAGCAGGGAGATCTCACTCTGCTGCTTGTAGGACTCTGCAGGACACAATGAGGAGCTTTGCTGAATTGTATACAAGCGAAAACCGCACAAATGCGGGTATTAAAGCAGGGAGATGAAAGAGATAGAAATTAGCCCAAAATGGCCAATAAACTACTAGTTGCTGGGCTGAGACCACTCCTCCAGGGACAGATAGGCCGCTCAAAGCTCCCCACTCTCACTGGTGAAAAGAGAAACTTCCTTCTATCCAAGTAAGGTATGAGCAACACAGGAACTTGTACCACAGCCCTGAATTCAGCAGAACCTGAAAAATGGACTAGATTAGCTTAGAAAAGGTGGGAAACAAGAATATTTTTTTCTTTTTTTCTTTTTTTCACAAAAATACAGTAACTTGTTCTAGAACACTTTAAATACACAGAAAAGGCTAGTGCACTTGAGTGTGTAGCCTACAACAGTTAAAAAGATGATTAGAACACAAAAATGACTATAAACGACTTATACAAGTGCAATCAGAAAAAAATAAGTACAATTTGCAGCAAAAATGAGCTTTTTAGAATACAAAAACGCTAGAAAAAGCGCAATTTATGCAAAATTAGCAGTCAACAGAAAAAAATGCAGAGAAATGATACTTGATCAATCCAAAGTCACTCTTTTGTCACCCTGCTGCTTATATGACTCTGCAGGACACCACAATGAGCTTTGCTGAGTTGTATACAAGCACAAAACTGAGCAAATGCGGGTGTTAAAGCAGGGAGATGAAAGAGATAGAAATTACCCCAAAATGGCCAAAAAACTACTAGTTGCTGGGCTGAGACCACTCCTCCAGGGACAGACAGGCTGCTCAAAGCTCCCCAGTCTCACTGGTGAACAGGGAAACTTCCTTCTATCCAAGTAATGTACGGGAACACAGGAACTTGTACACAGCCCTGAATTCAGCAGAACCTGAAAACTGGACAAGACTAGCTTAGAAAAGGTGGGAAACAAGATTTTTTTTTGTTTTTTTTTCTTTTTTTTCACAAAAATACAGTAACTTGTTCTAAAACACTTTATATGCACAGAAAAGGCTAGGGCACTTGAGTGTGTAGCCTACAACAGTTAAACAGGTGATTAGAACACAAAAACGACTATAAACATAAAGTGCAATCAGAAAAAATAAGTACAATGTGCAGCAAAAATTAGCTTTTTAGAACACAAAAATGCTAGAAAAAAATGTGTTTTAGGTGAAATTAGCAGTCAATAGGAAAAATGCAGAGAAATTACACTTAATCAATACAAAGTCACTCTTTTGTCACTCTGCTGCTTATAGGACTCTGCAGGACACACCGAGGAGCTTTTCTGAGTTGTATACAAGCGCAAAACCGTGCAAATGTGGGTGTTAAAGCAGGTAGATGAAAGAGATAGAAATTAGCCCAAAATGGCCAAAAAACTACTAGTTGCTGGGCTGAGACCACTCCTCCAGGGACAGACAGGCTGCTCAAAGCTCCCCAGTCTCACTGGTGAACAGAGAAACTTCCTTCTATCCAAGTAATGTATGGGCAACACCGGAACTTGTACCACAGCCCTGAATTCAGCAGAACCTGAAAAATGGACTAGATTAGCTTAGAAAAGGCGGGAAACAAGAATATTTTTTTTCTTTTTTTTTCTTTTTTTCACAAAAATACAGTAACTTGTTCTAGGACACTTTAAATGCACAGAAAAGGCTAGCGCACTTGAGTGTGTAGCCTACAACAGTTAAAAAAATGATTAGAACAAAAAAACAACTATAAACGACTTATACAAGTGCAATCAGAAAAAATAAGTACAATTTGCAGCAAAAATGAGCTTTTTAGAATACAAAAACGCTAGAAAAAGTGCATTTTAGGCAAAATTAGCAGTCAACAGAAAAAATGCAGAGAAATGGTACTTAATCAATCCAAAGTCACTCTTTTGTCACCCAGCTGCTTGTATGACTCTTCAGGACACAACGAGGAGCTTTGCTGAGTTGTATGCAAGTGCAAAACCATGCAAATGTGGGTTTTAAAGCAGGGAGATTAAAGAAATAGAAATTAGCCCAAATGGCCAATAAACTACTAGTTGCTGGGCTGAGACCACTCCTCCAGAGACAGATAGGCTGCTCAAAGCTTCCCACTCTCACTAGTGAACAGAGAAACTTCCTTCTATCCAAGTAAGGTATGGGCAACACAGGAACTTGTACCAGAGCCCTGAATTCCAGCAGAACCTGAAAACTGGACTAGATTAGCTGAGAAAAGGAAGGAAACAATAATATTTTTTTTTATTTTTTTTTTATTTTTTTCACAAAAATACAGTAACTTGTTCTAAAGCACTTTAAATGCACAGAAAAGGCTAGCACACTTGATTGTGTAGCCTACAACAGTTAAACAGATGGTTAGAAGACAAAAACGTGTATAAACGACTTATACAAGTGCAATCAGAAAAAAAGTACAATTTGAGCAAAAATGAGCTTTTTAGAACACAAAAACGCTGGAAAAAATGCATTTTAGGAAAAATTAGCAGTCAACAGAAAAAAATACAGAGAAATGATACTTAATCAACCCAAAGTCATTCTTTTGTCATTCTGCTGCTTGTAGGACTCTGCAGGACAACACAAGGAGCTCTGCTGGGTTGTATACAAGCGCAAAACTGCGCAAATGCGGGTTTTAAAACAGGGAGATGAAAGAGACAGAAATTAGCCCAAAATGGCCAATAAACTACTAGTTGCTGGGCTGAGACCACTCCTCCAGAGACAGATAGGCTGCTCAAAGCTACCCACTCTCACTGGTGAACAGAGAAACTTCCTTCTATCCAAGTAAGGTATGGACAACAGAGGAACTTGTACCAGAGCCCTGAATTCAGCAGAATCTGAAAAATGGACTAGACTAGCTGAGAAAAGGCGGGAAACAAGAATATTTTTTTATTTTTTTCACAAAAATACAGTAACTTGTTCTAAAGCACTTTAAATGCACAGAAAAGGCTAGCACACTTGAGTGTGTAGCCTACAACAGTTAAACAGATGATTAGAAGACAAAAACGACTATAAACGACTTATACAAGTGCAATCAGAAAAAAATGTACAATTTGCAGCAAAAATGAACTTTTTAGAACACAAAAACGCTAGAAAAAACACGTTTTAGGCAAAATTAGCAATCAACATAAAAAAATGCAGAGAAATTATACTGAATCAATCTAAAGTCACTCTTTTGTCATTCTGCTGCTTGTAGGACTCTGCAGGACACCGCAAGGAGCTCTGCTGAGTTATGTACAAGCGGAAAACCGTGCAAATGCGGGTTTTAAAACAGGGAGATGAAAGAGATAGAAAGTAGCCCAAAATGGACAATAAACTACTAGTTGCTGGGCTGAGACCACTCCTCCAGGGACAGATAGGCTGCTAAAAGGTCCCCACTCTCACTGGTGAACAGAGAAACTTCCTTCTATCCAACTAAGGTATGGGCAACACAGGAAGTTGTACCACAGTGCTGAATTCAGCAGAACCTGAAAACTGGACTAGACTAGCTTAGAAAAGGCAGGAAACAAGAATATTTTTTTTTGTTTTATTCTTTTTTTCACAAAAATACAGTAACTCGTTCTAAACCACTTTAAATGCACAGAAAAGGCTAGCACACTTATGTGTGTAGCCTGCAACAGTTAAACAGATGATTAGAACACAAGAACGACTATAAATGACTTATACAAGTGCAAGGAGAAAAAATAAGTACAATTTGCAGCATAAATGAGCCTTTTAGAACACAAAAATGCTAGAAAAAATGCATTTCAGGCAAAATTAGCAGTCAACAGAAAAAATGCAGAGAAATGATACTTAATCAATCCAAAGTCACTTTTATGTCACCCTGCTGCTTGTATGACTCTGCAGGACACCACGATGAGCTTTGCTGAGTTGTATACAAGTAAAAAAATGCACAAATGCGGGTGTTAAAGTAGGGAGATGTAAGAGATAGAAATTAGCCCAAAATAGCCAATAAACTACTAGTTCCTGAGCTGAGACTACTCCTCCAGGGACAGACAGGCTGTTCAAAGCTCCCCACTCTCACTGGTGAACAAAGAAACTTCCTTCTATCCAAGTAATGTATGGGCAACACAGGAACTTGTACCACAGCCCTGAATTCAGCAGAACCTGAAAAATGGACTAGATTAGCTTAGAAATGGCGGGAAACAAGAATATTTTTTTTCTTTTTTTTCTTTTTTTCACAAAAATACAGTAACTTGTTCTAGGACACTTTAAATGCACAGAAAAGGCTAGCGCACTTGAATGTGTAGCCTACAACAGTTAAAAAAATGATTAGAACACAAAAATGACTATAAACGACTTATACAAGTGCAATCAGAAAAAATAAGTACAATTTGCAGCAAAAATGAGCTTTTTAGAATACAAAAACGCTAGAAAAAGCGCATTTTAGGCAAAATTAGCAGTCAACAGAAAAAATGCAGAGAAATGGTACTTAATCAATCCAAAGTCACTCTTTTGTCACCCAGCTGCTTGTATGACTCTTCAGGACACCACGAGGAGCTTTGCTGAGTTGTGCAAAACCATGCAAATGTGGGTTTTAAAGCAGAGAGATGAAAGAAATAGAAATTAGCCCAAATGGCCAATAAACTACTAGTTGCTGGGCTGAGACCACTCCTCCAGAGACAGATAGGCTGCTCAAAGCTTCCCACTCTCACTGGTGAACAGAGAAACTTCCTTCTATTCAAGTAAGGTATGGGCAACACAGGAACTTGTACCAGAGCCCTGAATTCCAGCAGAACCTGAAAACTGGACTAGATTAGCTGAGAAAAGGAAGGAAACAATAATATTTTTTATGTTTTTTTTCTTTTTTTCACAAAAATACAGTAACTTGTTCTAAAGCACTTTAAATGCACAGAAAAGGCTAGCGCACTTGATTGTGTAGCCTACAACAGTTAAACAGATGGTTAGAAGACAAAAACATCTATAAATGACTTATACAAGTGCAATCAGAAAAAAAGTACAATTTGAGCAAAAATGAGCTTTTTAAAACACAAAAGCTTTTTAAAACACAAAACACTGGAAAAAAAATGCATTTTAGGAAAAATTAGCAGTCAACAGAAAAAAATACAGAGAAATGATAATCAATCCAAAGTCATTCTTTTGTCATTCTTCTCCTTGTAGGATTCTGCAGGACACCACAAGGCGCTCTGCTGGGTTGTATACAAGCGCAAAACTGTGCAAATGCGGGTTTTAAAACATGGAGATGAAAGAGACAGAAATTAGCCCAAAATGGCCAATTAGCTACTAGTTGCTGGGCTGAGACCACTTCTCCAGAGACAGATAGGCTGCTCAAAGCTACCCACTCTCACTGGTGAACAGAGAAACTTCCTTCTATACAAGTAAGGTATGGACAACAGAGGAACTTGTACCAGAGCCCTGAATTCAGCAGGACCTGAAAAATGGACTAGACTAGTTGAGAAAAGGCGTGAAACAAGAATTTTTTTTATTGTTTTCACAAAAATACAGTAACTTGTTCTAAAGCACTTTAAATGCACAAAAAAGGCTAGCGCACTTGAGTGTGTAGCCTACAACAGTTAAACAGATGATTAGAAGACAAAAATGACTATAAAAGACTTATACAAGTGCAATCAGAAAAAAATGTACAATTTGCAGCAAAAATGAAATTTTTAGAACACAAAAACGCTAGAAAAAACACGTTTTAGGCAAAATTAGCAGTCAACAGAAAAAAATGCAGAGAAATGATACTGAATCAATCCAAAGTCACTCTTTTGTCATTCTGCTGCTTGTAGGACTCTGCAGGACACCGCAAGGTGCTCTGCTGAGTTGTGTACAAGCGGAAAACCGTGCAAATGCGGGTTTTAAAACAGGGAGATGAAAGAGATAGTACGTAGCCCAAAATGGCCAATAAACTACTAGTTGCTGGGCTGAGACCACTTCTCCAGGGACAGATAGGCTGCTAAAAGGTCCCCACTCTCACTGGTGAACAGAGAAACTTCCTTCTATTCAACTAAGGTATGGGCAACACAGGAAGTTGTTACACAGCTCTGAATTTAGCAGAACCTGAAAACTGGACTAGACTAGCTTAGAAAAGGCAGGAAACAAGAATATTTTTTTTTGTTTTAGTCTTTTTTTCACAAAAATACAGTAACTCATTCTAAAACACTTTAAATGCACAGAAAAGGCTAGCGCACTTATGTGTGTAGCCTACAACAGTTAAACAGATGATTAGAACACAAAAACGACTATAAATGACTTTACAAGTGCAAGGAGAAAAAATAAGTACAATTTGCAGCAAAAACGAGCCTTTTAGAACACAAAAATGCTAGAAAAAATGCATTTTAGGCAAAATTAGTAGTCAACAGAAAAAATGCAGAGAAATGATACTTAATCAATCCAAAGTCACTTTTATGTCACCCTGCTGCTTGTATGACTCTGCAGGACACCACGATGAGCTTTGCTGAGTTGTATACAAGCGAAAAAATGCACAAATGCGGGTGTTAAAGTAGGGAGATGAAAGAGATAGAAATTAGCCCAAAATGGCCAATAAACTACTAGTTCCTGAGCTGAGACCACTTCTCCAGGGACAGACAGGCTGCTCAAAGCTCCCCACTCTCACTGGTGAACAAAGAAACTTCCTTCTATCCAGGTAATGTATGGGCAACACAGGAACTTGTACCACAGCCCTGAATTCAGCAGAACCTGAAAAACGGACTAGACTAGCTTAGAAAAGGCGGGAAACAAGAATATTTTTTTTCTTTTTTTCACAAAAATACAGTAACTTGTTTTAGGACACTTTAAATGCACAGAAAAGGCTAGTGCACTTGAGTGTGTAGCCTACAACAGTTAAAAGGATGATTAGAACACAAAAATGACTATAAACGACTTATACAAGTGCAATCAGAAAAAATAAATACAATTTGTAGCAAAAATTAGCTTTTTAGAATACAAAAACACTAGGAAAAAGTGCATTTTAGGCAAAATTAGCACTCAACAGAAAAAAATGCAGAGAAATTATACTTAATCAATCCAAAGTCACTCTTTTGTCACCCAGCTGCTTGTATGACACTTCAGGACATGGCGAGGAGCTTTGCTGAGTTGTATACAAGTGCAAAACCATGCAAATGTGGGTGTTAAAGCAGGAAGATGAAAGAGATAGAAATTAGCCCAAATGGCCAACAAACTACTAGTTGCTGGGCTGAGACCACTCCTCCAGAGACAGATAGGCTGCTCAAAGCTTCCCACTCTCACTGGTGAACAGAGAAACTTCCTTCTATCCTAGTAAGGTATGGGCATCACAGGAACTTGTACCAGAGCTCTGAATTCCAGCAGAACCTGAAAACTGGACTAGATTAGCTGAGAAAAGGAGGGAAACAATAATATTTTTTTTTGTTTTTTTCTTTTTTTTCACAAAAATACAGTAACTTGTTCTAAAGCACTTTAAATGCACAGAAAAGGCTAGCACACTTGATTGTGTAGCCTACAACAGTTAAACAGATGGTTAGAAGAGAAAAATGACTATAAACGACTTATACAAGTGCAATCAGAAAAAAAAGTACAATTTTCAGCAAAAATCAGCTTTTTAGAACACAAAAATGCTGGAAAAATGCATTTTAGGAAAAATTAGCAGTCAACAGAAAAAAATACAGAGAAATGATACTTAATCAATCCAAAGTCATTCTTTTATCACTCTGCTGCTTGTAGGACTCTGCAGGAAACCACAAGGAGCTCTGCTGGGTTGTATAGAAGCTCAAAACTGCTCAAATGCGGGTTTTAAAGCAGGGAGATGAAAGAGATAAAAATTAGCCCAAAATGGCAATAAGCTACTAGTTGCTGGGCTGAGACCACCTCTCCAGGGGTAGATAGGCTGCTCAAAGTTCCCCACTCTCACTGGTGAACAGAGAAACTGCCTTCATTCCAAGTAAGGTATGGGCAACACAGGAACTTGTACCACAACCCTGGATTCAGCAGAACCTGAAAACTGGACTAGACTAGCTTAGAAAAGGCAGGAAACAAGAATATATTTTTTTGTTTTTTTTTCTTTTTTTCACAAAAATACAGAAACTTTTGCTAAAACACTTTAAATGCACAGATAAGGCTGGCACACTTGAGTGTGTAGCCTACAACAGTTAAACAGCTGATTAGAACACAAAAATGACTATAAACAACTTATACAAGTGCAATCAGAAAAAAAAGTACAATTTGCAACAAAAATGAGCTTTTTAGAACACAAAAACGCGTTTTAGGTGAAATCAGCAGTCAACAGAAAAAATGCAGAGAAATGATACTTAATCAATCCAAAGTCATTCTTTAGTCACTCTGCTGCTTCTAGGACACTGCAGGACACCACAAGGAGCTTTGCTGAGTCGTATACAAGCACAAAACCGTGCAAATGTGGGTTTTAAAGCTGGGAGATGAAAGAGATAGAAATTAGCCCAAAATGGCCAATAAACTACTAGCTGCTTGGCTGAGACCACTCCTCCAGGGACAGATAGGTTGCTCAAAGCTCCCCATTCTCATTGGTGAATAGAGCAACTTCCTTCAATCCAAGTAATGTATGGGCAACACAGGAACTTGTACCACAGCCCTGAATTCAGCAGAACCTGAAAACCAGACTAGACTAGCATAGAAAACGCAGGAAACAAGAATATTTTTTTTTTTTTTCTTTTTTTCACAAAAATACAGTAACTTGTTCTAAAATGCATTAAATGCACATAAATTGCTAGCGCACTTGAGTGTGTAGCCTACAACAGTTAAACAGATAATTATTACACAAAAACAACTATAAATGACTTATACAAGTGCAATCAGAAAAAAATAAGTACAATTTGCAACAAAAATCAGCTTTATAGAACATAAAAATACAAGAAAAAACGTGTTTAGGCGAAACTAGCAGTCAACAGAAAAAATTGCAGAGAAATGATACTTAATCAATCCAAAGTCACTCTTTTGTCACTCTGCTGCTTGTAGGCCTCTGCAGGTCACCACAAGGCACTTTGCTGAGTTGTATACAAGTGCAAAACTGCGCAAATGCAGGTTTTAAAGCATGGGGATGAAAGAGATAGAAATTAGCCCAAAATGGCCAATAAACTACTAGTTGCTGGGCTGAGACCACTCCTCCAGGGACAGATAGGCTACTCAAAGCTCACCACTCTCACTGGTGAACAGAGAAACTTCCTTCTATCCAAGTAAGGTATGGGCAACACAGGAACTTGTACCCACAGGCCTGAATTCTGCAGAACCCAAAAATGCATTAGACTAGCGGGAAACAAGAATATTTTTTTTTTGTTTTTTTTTCTCTTTTTTTCACAAAAATACAGTAACTTGTTCTAAAACACTTTAAATGCCCAGAAAAGGCTAGCACACTTGAGTGCATAGCCTACAACAGTTAAACAGATGATTAGAACACAAAAATGACTATAAATGACTTACACAAGAGCAATCAGAAAAAATAAGTACAATTTGCAGCAAAAATGAGCTTTTTAGAACACAAAAATGCTAGAGAAAATGCATTTTAGGTGAAATTAGCAGTCAACAGAAGAAAATGCAGAGCAATGATACTTATTCAATCCAAAGTCACTCTTTTGTCACTCTGCTGCTTGTAGGACTCTGCAAGGCACCACGAAGAGCTTTGCTGAGTTGTATACAAGCTAAAAACAACACAAATGCAGGTCTTAAAGCAGGGAGATGAAAGAGATAGAAATTAGCCCAAAATGGCCAATAAACTACATGTTGCTGGGCAGAAACCACTCCTCCAAAGATAAATAGGTTGATCAAAGCTTCCCACTCTCACTGATGAACAGAGAAACTTCCTTCTATCCAACTAAGGTATGGGCAACACAGGAACTTATACCACAGCCCTGAATTCAGCAGAACCTGAAAACTGGACTAGACTAGCTGAGAAAAGGCGGGAAACAAGATTTTTATTTTCACAAAAATATTGTAACTTGCTCTAAAAAACGTTAAATGCACAGAAAAGGCTAGCGCACTTGAGTGTGTAGCCTACAACAGTAAAACAGATGATTAGAACACAGAAATGACTATAAAAAACTTATACAAGTGCAATCAGAAAAAATGTACAATTTGCAGCAAAATTAGCTTTTTAGAAAACAAAAAAGCTAGAAAAAATGCGTTTTATGCGAAATTAGCAGTCAACAGAAAAAAATTGCAGATAAATGATACTTAATCAATCCAAATTCACTCTTTTGTCACTCTGCTGCTTGTAGGACTCTGCAGGACACCACGTTAAGCTTTGCTGAGTTGTATACAAGCACAAAACCGTGCAAATGCGGGTTTTAAAGCAGGGAGATGAAAGAGATAGAAATTAGCCAAAAATGGCCAATAAACTACTAGTTGGTGGGCTGGGACCACTCCTCCAGGGTCAGATAGGCTGCTTAAAGCTCCGCACTCTCACTGGTGAACACAGAAACTTCCTTCTATCCAAGTAAGGTACGGCAACACAGGAACTTGTACCACAGCCCTGAATTCAGCCAAACCTGAAAAATGGACTAGACTAGCTTAGAAAAGGTGGGAAACAAGAATATTTTTTTTTTTTGTTTTTTTCTTTTTTCACGAAAACCCAGTAAATTGTTCTAGAATTCTTTAAATGCACAAAAAAGGCTAGCGCACTTGAGTGTGTAGACTACAACAGTTAAAAAGGTGATTAGAATACAAAAATGACTATAAACGACTTATACAAGTGCAATCAGAAAAAATAAGTACAATTTGCACAAAAATTAGCTTTTTAGAACACAAAAACGCTAGAAAAAATGCATTTTCGGCAAAATTAGCAGTCAACAGAAAAAATGCAGAGAAATGATACTTAATCAATCCAAAGTCACTTTATTGTCACTCTGCTGCTTGTAGGACTCTGCAGGACACCACTAGGAGCTTTGCTGAGTTGTATACAAGCTCAAAACAGTGCAAATGTGGTTCTTAAAGCAGAGAGATGAAAGAGATAGAAATTCGCCCAAAATGGCCAATAAACTACTAGTTGCTAGTTTGAGACCACTCATCCAGGGTCAGATAGACTGCTCAAAGCTCTCCACTCTCACTGGTGAACAGAAAACCTAAATTCTATCCAAGTAAGGTATGGGCAGCACAGGAACTTGTACCACAGCCCTGAATTCAGCAGAACCTGAAAAATGGACTAGACTATCTTAGAAAAGGCAGGAAACAAGAATATTTTTTTTCTTTTTTCTTTTATCACAAAAATACAGTAACTTGTTCTAGAGCACTTTAAATGCACAAAAAAGGCTAGCACACTTGAGTGTGTAGCCTACAACAGTTAAAAAGATGATTAGAACACAGAAACAACTATAAATGACTTATATAAGTGCAATCAGAAAAAATGAATTACATTTTCAGCAAAAATTAGCTTTTTAGAACACAAAAACGCTAGACAAAATGCATTTTAGGTGAAATTAGCAGTCAACAGAAAAAAATGCAGAGAAATGATACTTAATCAATCCAAATTCACTCTTTTGTCACTCTGCTGCTTGTAGGCCTCTGCAGGACACCACGAGGAGCTTTGCTGAGTTGTACACAAGCGCAAAACCGCACAAATGCAGGTTTTAAAGCAGGGAGATGAAAGAGAGAAATTAGCCCAAAATGGCCAATAAACTACTAGTTGCTGGGCTGAAACCAATCCCCCAGTGACAGATAGGCTACTCAAAGTTCCCCACTCTCACTGGTGAACAGAGAAACTGCCTTCTATCCAAGTAAGGTATGGGCAACACTGGAACTTGTACCACAACCCTGGATTCAGCAGAACCTGAAAACTGGACTAGACTAGCTTAGAAAAGGCAGGAAACAAGAATATATTTTTTTGTTTTTTTCTTTTTTTCACAAAAATACAGAAACTTTTGCTAAAACACTTTAAATGCACAGAAAAGGCTGGCACACTTGAGTGTGTAGCCTACAACAGTTAAACAGCTGATTAGAACACAAAAACAACTATAAACAACTTATACAAGTGCAATCAGAAAAAATAGTACAATTTACAACAAAAATGAGCTTTTTAGAACACAAAAACGCTAGAAAAAAATGCGTTTTAGGTGAAATTAGCAGTCAACAGAAAAAAATGCAGAGAAATGACACTTAATCAATCCAAAGTCATTCTTTAGTCACTCTGTTGCTTCTAGGACACTGCAGGACACCACAAGGAGCTTTGCTGAGTTGTATACAAGCACAAAACCGCGCAAATGTGGGTTTTAAAGCTGGGAGATGAAAGAGATAGAAATTAGCCCAAAATGGCCAATAAACTACTAGCTGCTGGGCTGAGACCACTCCTCCAGGGACAGATAGGTTGCTCAAAGCTCCCCATTCTCATTGGTGAATAGAGAAACTTCCTTCTATCCAAGTAATGTATGGGCAACACAGGAACTTATACCACAGCCCTGAATTCAGCAGAACCTGAAAACCAGACTAGACTAGCTTAGAAAACGCAGGAAACAAGAATATTTTTTTGTTTTTTTTTTCTTTTTTTTACAAAAATACAGTAACTTGTTCTAAAATGCATTAAATGCACAGAAATTGCTAGCACACTTGAGTGTGTAGCCTACAACAGTTAAACAGATAATTATTACACAAAAACAACTGTAAATGACTTATACAAGTGCAATCAGAAAAAATAAGTACAATTTGCAACAAAAATCAGCTTTATAGAACATAAAAATGCAAGAAAAAATGTCTTTAGGCGAAACTAGCAGTCAACAGAAAAAAATGCAGAGAAATGATACTTAATCAATCCAAAGTCACTCTTTTGTCACTCTGCTGCTTGTAGGCCTCTGCAGGTCACCACGAGGCACTTTGTTGAGTTGTATGCAAGTGCAAAACTGTGCAAATGCAGGTTTTAAAGCAGGGGGATGAAAGAGATAGAAATTAGCCCAAAATGGCCAATAAACTACTAGTTGCTGGGCTGAGACCACTCCTCCAGGGACAGATAGGCTACTCAAAGCTCACCACTCTCACTGGTGAACAGAGAAACTTCCTTCTATCCAAGTAAGGTATGGGCAACACAGGAACTTGTACCCACAGGCCTGAATTCTGCAGAACCCAAAAATGCATTAGACTAGCGGGAAACAAGAATATTTTTTTTTTGTTTTGTTTTTCTCTTTTTTTCACAAAAATACAGTAACTTGTTCTAAAACACTTTAAATGCCCAGAAAAGGCTAGCACACTTGAGTGCATAGCCTACAACAGTTAAACAGATGATTAGAACACAAAAACGACTATAAATGACTTACACAAGAGCAATTAGAAAAAAATAAGTACAATTTGCAGAAAAAATGAGCTTTTTAGAACACAAAAACGCTAGAGAAAATGTATTTTAGGTGAAATTAGCAGTCAACAGAAAAAAATGCAGAGCAATGATACTTATTCAATCCAAAGTCACTCTTTTGTCACTCTGCTGCTTGCAGGACTCTGCAGGACACCACAAAGAGGTTTGCTGAGTTGTATACAAGCTAAAAACAGCACAAATGCGGGTCTTAAAGCAGGGAGATGAAAGAGATAGAAATTAGCCCAAAATGGCCAATAAACTACATGTTGCTGGGCAGAGACCACTCCTCCAAAGTCAAATAGGCTGATCAAAGCTTCCCACTCTCACTGATGAACAGAGAAACTTCCTTCTATCCAAGTAAGGCATGGGCAACACAGGAACTTATACCACAGCCCTGAATTCAGCAGAACCTGAAAACTGGGCTAGACTAGCTGAGAAAAGGCGGGAAACAAGATTTTTTTTTTTCACAAAAATACAGTAACTTGCTCTAAAAAACTTTAAATGCACACTTGAGTGTGTAGCCTACAACAGTTAAACAGATGATTAGAACACAAAAACGACTATAAATGACTTATACAAGTGCAATCAGAAAAAAGTACAATTTGCAGCAAAAATTAGCTTTTTAGAACACAAAAACGCTGGAAAAAATGCATTTTAGGAAAAATTAGCAGTCAACAGAAAAAAATACAGAGAAATGATACTTAATCAATCCAAAGTCATTCTTTTGTCACTCTGCTGCTTGTAGGACTCTGCAGGAAACCACAAGGAGCTCTGCTGGGTTGTATAGAAGCTCAAAACTGTGCAAATGCAGGTTTTAAAGCAGGGAGATGAAAGAGATAAAAATTAGCCCAAAATGGCAATAAGCTACTAGTTGCTGGGCTGAGACCACCTCTCCAGGGACAGATAGGCTGCTCAAAGTTCCCCACTCTCACTGGTGAACAGAGAAACTGCCTTCATTCCAAGTAAGGTATGGGCAACACAGGAACTTGTACCACAACCCTGGATTCAGCAGAACCTGAAAACTGGACTAGACTAGCTTAGAAAAGGCAGGAAACAAGAATATATATATTTTTTTTTTTTTCTTTTTTTCACAAAAATACAGAAACTTTTGCTAAAACACTTTAAATGCACAGATAAGGCTGGCACACTTGAGTGTGTAGCCTACAACAGTTAAACAGCTGATTAGAACACAAAAATGACTATAAACAACTTATACAAGTGCAATCAGAAAAAAGTACAATTTGCAGCAAAAATGAGCTTTTTAGAACACAAAAAATGCTAGAAAATACACGTTTAGGTGAAATTAGCAGTCAACAGAAAAGAAATGCAGAGAAATGATACTTAATCAATCCAAAGTCATTCTTTAGTCACTCTGCTGCTTCTAGGACACTGCAGGACACCACAAGGAGCTTTGCTGAGTCGTATACAAGCACAAAACCGTGCAAATATGGGTTTTAAAGCTGGGAGATGAAAGAGATAGAAATTAGCCCAAAATGGCCAATAAACTACTAGCTGCTTGGCTGAGACCACTCCTCCAGGGACAGATAGGTTGCTCAAAGCTCCCATTCTCACTGGTGAATAGAGCAACTTCCTTCAATCCAAGTAATGTATGGGCAACACAGGAACTTGTACCACAGCCCTGAATTCAGCAGAACCTGAAAACCAGACTAGACTAGCATAGAAAACGCAGGAAACAAGAATATTTTTTTTTCTTTTTCACAAAAATACAGTAACTTGTTCTAAAATGCATTAAATGCACAGAAATTGCTAGCGCACTTGAGTGTGTAGCCTACAACAGTTAAACAGATAATTATTACAGAAAAACAACTATAAATGACTTATACAAGTGCAATCAGAAAAAAATAAGTACAATTTGCAACAAAATCAGCTTTTAGAACATAAAACAAGAAAAAGTGCATTTTAGGCAAAATTAGCAGTCAAC
>NC_056728.1:316915001-316947501 GCF_019279795.1 Protopterus annectens
ATATTAATCAATCCAACTTATCAGGTTGTAGGACTCTGCAGGAAACCACAAGGAGCTTTGTTGAGTTGTATAGAAGCGCAAAACCATTCAAATGCGGGTTTTAAAGCAGGGAGATGAAAGAGATAAAAATGAGCCCAAAATGGCAATAAACTACTAGTTGCTCGGCTGAGACCACCTCTCCAGGGACAGATAGGTTGCTCAAATCTCCCCACTCTCACTGGTGAACAGAGAAACTTCCTTCTATCCAAGTAAGGTATGGGCAACACAGGAACTTGTACCACAGCCCTGAATTCAGCAGAACCTGAAAACTGGACTGGACTAGCTTAGAAAAGGTGGGAAACAAGAATATTTTTTTTTTGTTTTTTTTTTCTTTTTTTCACAGAAATACAGTAACTTGTTCTAAAACACATTAAATGCACAGAAAAGGCTAGCACACTGGAGTGTGTAGCCCACAACAGTTAAACAGATGATTAGAACACAAAAACAACTATAAATGACTTATACAAGTGCAATCAGAAAAAAAGTACAATTTGCAGCAAAAATGAGCTTTTTTGAATACAAAAACGCTAGAAAAAAATGCGTTTTAGGCGAAATTAGCAGTCAACAGAAAAAAATGCAGAGAAATAATACTTAATCAATCCAAAGTCACTCTGTTGTCACTCTGCTGCTTGTAGGACTCTGCAGGACACCACAAGGAGCTTTGCTGAGTTCTATACATTTGCAAAACAGTGCAAATGCGGGTTTTAATGCAGGGTAATGAAAGAGATAGAAATTAGCCCAAAATGGCCAATAAACTACTAGTTGTTGGGCTGAGACCACTCCTCCAGGGACAGATATGCTGCTCAAAGCTCCCTACTCACACTGCTGAACAGAGAAACTTCCTTCTATCCAAGTATGGTATGGGCAACACATGAACTTGTACCACAGCCCTGAATTCAGCAGAACCTGAAAAATGGACTAGACTAGCTTAGAAAAGGCGTGAAACAAGAACATATTTTTTTATTTTTTTTATTTTTTTCACAAAAATACAGTAACTTGTTCTAAAACACTTTAAATGCATAGAAAAGGCTAGCGCACTTGAGTGTGTAGCCTACAACAGTTAAACAGATGATTAGAACACAAAAACGACTATAAATGACTTATACAGTATATACATTCACACATATAGATATATAGATTAGATATAGATAGATACTGTATATATATACATATATATATATATATATATATATATATATATATATATATATATATATATATATATACATATATATATATATATATATATATACATATATATATATATATATATATATATATATATATATATAGAGGTATGGGTATAGATATAGATACGTATATAGCATATACCATACATTCCTTCTAGAGACAGTAATTAAACTTTTTATTCCTCTGTTTGTTAACTTCCCCTCTATTAAACAACACTTTTTTTATCCCAGTCAAAGTGCATTCCTTTGTGCCACAGTCAAGGCTGTTTGAATTTTGTCCTATAATAAAAGTTATGTAGCCTTTACTGCATCAATCACTATGGTACAGTTCTCTTCATGTTATGGTATCCAGCTGCCTTTATTCATTAATACAAATACAGTTTCTCTTTGTGCTGCATATTATTCCATTCTTTATGTCATGTCATATTTGCTTAATGACATGTTGGATTTTGCAGTTAAAATCTGTCTACTAGACCCCAAAAGATATGACATACTGCAACAGATTATTAGGCATGCGGACTTTTATCGTAACTCTAAAATGGAACATAAAAGTGCAGTTCCCTGGCCAAGGTTTTCCCTGTGTCACTGAATTGCATCTTAACATAGTTTTGGCATGTAAGCAACATAAATTACTAAGTAAAGCATTTGCAGATAAGACAAACTGTCAGACATTGGAGTACTGAGGGACAGTGAACGAGACAGTAACAGAGAATTTCAATGACCCATAGCAAATGAAATATTTCTGTTTCACAGAGACTGCACACTTTTATTTTTAATTGAAAAAATGAACATACTGCTGTATGCCCAGTGTGTCACTCTCAGACATTGGAGTACTGAGGGACAGTGAACGAGACAGTAACAGAGAATTTCAATGACCCATAGCAAATGAAATATTTCTGTTTCACAGAGACTGCACACTTTTATTTTTAATTGAAAAAATGAACATACTGCTCTATGCCCAGTGTGTAATTAATTCCTAGTTTTGTTTTTTCAGAAAACAGTTAATTTGCATTTAATTTTCCTTGTTATAGACAAGAAGAGGAGCCTGCTATGTTCAATCACTCATGGGATGACTCATGCTATCTCTCCCTTTCATGTGGTTTAATGCAATGACTGAGCAGCTGTAATGCAAGATAAAAGTGGTGCTGCATTTCCATGACCTCCTGAACACACTATGATATGCACAAGAGCACACACACACACACACACACACACACACACACACACACACACACACACACACACACACACACACACACACACACACACACACACACACACACATACACATAAGGATTAAATAGCAAACTGCCATAGCCTTGAGGAAACTTTGTTTACACAACCAAATGATCACTGCAATCACACTAACAGTCCAATATATATATATGTCGATAGAACACATGCAAATTCAAAAATAAATGAGTTAGAAACAATTTCTTCTGTGAAAACATGAATGTAGAGGCGTTCAGAGAGTGCAGATAACCTACTATCTTAGCCACTGAGACCGCATAGACATTAATTGCTTATAAAGACATAGCTCTTTTACCAAATGCACAGACCCTTAATTATGCAAATTATTCCACCCCAACATTACAAGAGTTTGATGTGTGTATTTATAGAGAACTCGCCGACAAAAGTGCGAACAGAAAAAATATATTATATAGACCTATACAAGTGTTATTCTGGTGACAGGAGCATCTGCATAGTTAAAGGAGCTGAGAACTTTTGACAAAATTACAGTGCAGTATGTTACAAAACAGCTTATGTTTTACAGTGCTAATGGCGTCTGTTACTGATCACACCTCTTCATTTTGAAATCCAGTGGGTTACTTACTGTGTGGAAGGGATTACTGATTTATGGACAGTCAATAAGACTGGTTTAAAAAACATGCAGTATCACTTTTTACCAGAGATGTAAATCAGTCTGGCTCTGTGGCACAGAGGGATAGAGTCAATATTGTGATTCAGATGTCCATGGTTCAGTTAGTGGCCCTGGCACTCAGAGAACTGGGCAAGGAAGGAAAGGAGTGAAGGGGAACGGCCTGCTCGCCTCTCCTCTGGGGGAAGGGGGTAGTAGTGAGTCTGTGGACAGCACATGAGGAAGTGCAATTTCCCTGGTGAAGACTGGGGAAATCACTTCCTGTGCTTCAGACACAGGGTTATGTCTACTTTCTGGCAGTGTCCCTTACAGAAGTGAGCAATGAGTGCATTAAGGAAAAGATTATGGGAGTGAGAAGTGTTGACTTGGCCAATAAAATGTGTCATATATGAGATAGCATAGGCAGCAGATTACACAGCAGCCTTTGTTGTTTAGCCCAGGTATGCATACAGGGCAATAGCAGTATAAAAAAAACATTTTGAACCACCTCTAATGATTGCCCGAATAATGGCGCCTGGTAGCTAACTCTTGATGGGGGCAAATGAGTTGGTTGGCCAGGAGGGGCTGATGATTGATAGATAGTAGGGGTAAAAAGTGCAAAATGAAAAAAAAAAAAAAACTGTAAATCACAGATCTTTGCTTAATATGAGAGCAAACTGAAGGTCCAGCAATTAACTCCGTGCTTAAGATTAATGTTCACTTTCATGCCTTACAGCATTTATTCTCCTTGTGAACACTAGTAATTTATTATGTTTAACATTGAAGTGAATGCAATATACAGACTGCATTTGGGTATGTGTTTCCAGTAAATCATTGCATATGGAAATATTACTCTGCTTGGCTATTGACTTGATCAAGACTGGTCATAAGTTACTCCATCTGCATAACACATGGGCTTACAGCAACAGAATATGTTTCTGTTTTTTTTTTCTGAACATATACATTCTGCCAACATCTGGTCATGCAAATTATTTGAAACATGGCTTATCAAGAAAAGGGATCATGTTAGTTGGAGTGGTTTACCTGAACTGTTGGGGAGGATAACATTAGCATAAAACTTTTTAAAATTGGTTCACACTGCTAGGGTGAGCTATTTGTACATATGGGCTGTTTTCCACATCCTCTGCCAGGATTTAAACATAGGCCATTTGGTAATAAGGAGCTGCTGAGCTTGTATTAGCTAACTTTTTGTAGAATATACTGCTTCTTACATTGCTCAGTGCCAGTGGAGAGTATAGCAAAATCAAGTTTATACATGCTGAATAAAATCTGCATTATTGCAAACTCTTGACTTTATGAGTTGTTTGTGAATAGTGTGAACCCATAGTTCTCCATGCTGAAGGCACTGACTTGCTGTTTATCCTGCAATTTACTAGTTGTTTACAAACAATAACCTGATTTTATTCATAGTTTCACTGGCAAAGCATAACGCTACGTTAGACAAAAACTAAATAGCAAGTTACTTGTATGTGCAGGATAATTCTATTGTTGCTCTGAGGCCATTATCGATCAGCTTGAAACTGAAAATCCTTTAAGTGTGTAACATGCTAATAACGCACTGTCATTTTTTTAAATCATGTCTGGCTCAGATACACTGCTTGGGTAGTTATTGTGTTTATTACCCTTGCTATATATAGAAACAAAGAAAAACAGCTAAATAAAAAAAAAACTGCTGTGCACATCCCTCTCTTAGTTTTTGCATTGCTGTGAGTATTGCCCTAAACTGCTTGCTGGCGAAGAATCTTTACCCAGGTTCTAAGATTTCTACTGGTGCTTTCCTTAAATGCATTACTACAGGGCTGGCAAAAGAGTTAGCAGCATGAGCATTCTCAAAACAATATTTTGATTAGGTACCTTACAATCTAGTGGATAATCCCTCTTATTTTGGACAAATAAAATCTCCCCCATTCTTACTAAAACCTCCAGAACAGCCATAGGCAAAGTCATTCTACTCTCCCAACTTGAATGCAACCTTCTCTTCATAGCTCTAGCAAGGGGTCTCAAACATGTGGCCCGCGGGCCGCATGCGGCCCGCAAAATAGTTTTCCAAGGCCCGTGATCACTTACTAGGCGTCTGGTTGTGTGGTAGGGTTTCTTTGCTTTTTCTTTCTGTACGTCTTCTCTGTACGTCACACGTCTTCTCTGTATATCCTGTATATATTCCATCACCATATGTGCCTAATAGAGTGGAGATGTGATTGGAGGGTTGCAGTCAGGTGTTTTTTTCCTCCTCCAATTGCATCTCCTTCTCGAATTAGGCACATTTGTTCAATTGATTTCCCTGTATTTCCAAGGAGTGGAACTGGCTTTTCAGGTGATTTTGCATCTGATCATCTCCTTCCAGCAGACTGACCCTCAAATTATCAGCAGAGTGTTCCTGAGGTAAAGTGCTGTAGTGATTGTAGTTGTTCTCTTCAGATCTTTGTTAAAATACAGAGAATCTGCTTGCAGCACAGAGCATCAAGCGCGGATCACTCTGAACAGTTAAGTAAGCTGGTTTGGCGCCCTGTGCTGCAAGCAGGTTCTGTGTATTTTAACAAAGATAGGGTGATTTTCGGGGGGTGATTTTTCCTAAATAGTTGTACATTGATTTTTAGTAATAAGTATAGCGCTAACCTGGTTGTCTTTTTAAACTTAAATATTGACATGATATGTAGTTTTGATTAAATCCTGTTTGTTGTAGCCATAGACACGTTGAAGTGGGATTTTGATTAAAAAATAAATGAATTAATGTTCTAGTTTATGAACAAATGAGCAGTAATGTCAGGTTTTGAATTTTAAGTTTTTTCTATGTTTTTAAAATTCACATTTCAATAGAAACATTTAGCTGAACTTGTGGTCATAGCTTGAAAGGTGATGTCATCCTGTGGAAGAAGGCAGTGTGCAGATCTAACATGCAACAGAGTATATTTAGGTTGATTGGTGCTTAAAAGGTTGTTTGTGAGGAACTTTAAAAGACTGGCTGTACATACCCTTGAAATTTTTTTGTGCTTTAAATATAAATAAGCATGAGATGGGCAGAAGATTGCACGTTGACTCTGTCTCTGAAGGACAACAGCAGTGAATCAGAGGAGAATTTCCAGTAACCCACTAATTCGTCCGGATTACATTTGAAAAGTGTAGAAGTACTTGGTTTTATGTGGAAAGGAAAAGTATTCCAGATTAGTTTTTTTTTTTTTTTCTGGGATACATATTTCCTGCAATGTGTTGTTTTTATGTTGTAAAAAGAGATTGATAATATTGTGAGTGGGTGTTGATGCTGCAATTGCACTTTGTGAATGTGCAATGGGTATGACAGGACAAGATCATTTCAAGGTGCTGTAAACGTTGTTCAGCTCCCCCAATAGCCATGCATGGCACCATGAAGAGGGACAAGGCTTTAAGGTTGTCCATGTGGTTTTTATGTAATAGGCCCTTTGGTAAGAAAGCATTCTGGATATTTACATTTTGTCAAATGCTCAGACAAGATTATACCGAAGGGGCATTATACTCGGTGACCTGGCTTGATGAGAGCGAAATACATTGGAATGATCAGATCCCTGGACCTAGATGCCATAGCTTTAGTGATAAACTGTGCAGTTAAGTGATCTTTTTTTTGCAATGGTGGGTACATGATAATCAAAGGACAGTACATAATTTCCCAGGTCCCCAACTACTGGATCAGTTTTTAGGGGTAGGTGGTGCAATGGTTATGGTGTTTACCTTACAGGCATGAGGTGCATGGTTTGATTCTCACTTGGGGTAACTGGCTAGGCTTGAAATGGCCCACAAGGGTAGTTAGCCTAGTACTAACCTATGTTAGCATTCATACTGAGAGAGCCAGAGCCCACTCCTGCCCTGAGTCCAGTTCCTCTTTTTTTGATTTTAAGTTATTAAAAACTGCTTCGGAGTCCAAACATGTTTTAATTCTCAGAGGGTAAAAAGCCATAGAAGTGGTGGTGTACAACAGCTAAAATCTTGGTTTCATTTCTATAGCTAAGAAAATCTCTGAAATATAACCACTTCAATTATTTCTGGCATTCAGGAATTAATCATTTTGAACATTTGCCACACATTAAAAGAGGTAGTTGTCCTCACTTTGGAGATGGAGGGTTGAGAGCTATAGTTGCCATGTAAATGTTTATATGCTGCCCTTGGAGAACTTTGTTGTGCTCAGTACTAATGAAACGGGATCAGTGGGGAAATGTTTCATTTTGGTGCTTGTGCATACTTTGCAAACTGCTGATGTGATCGCTGGGCAAAATAAAATGTGTCATTTCGGTGCTTGTGCATACTTAGACATGCTGATGAAGGGATCAGTGGGGAACTGTTTCATTTTGCTGCTTGTACATACTTTGCAAACTGCTGATGTGATCACTGGGCAACATAAAATGTGTAATTTCAGTGCTTGTTCATACTTAAGACATGCTGATGAAGGGATCAGTCTGGAAATGTTTCATTTTGGTGCTTGTGCATACTTTGCAAACTGCTGATGTGATCGCTGGGCAACATAAAATGTGTAATTTCGGTGCTTGTGCATACTTAGACATGCTATGTCATAAACTATTGCTTACCTAAAAGACTCCCAGTACAGAGTACCCTACATAACTCATATCCTCTTGTACCACCCAGGATTCACAAATGTGTGAGTGATGGACTACAGTGGGTACAGCAACCTGAAATCTATTGAATAAGAATTTATAAACTTGTTTATTAGCATTTGATTACCAGGAATGTCTGACTTGGTAGGTGCCAGTTATCTCTGCAGTCTGCACCAGCTGCCGGATATCTTTGTTCCTGGTGGTTTACGCGGCTGTCTTGGGGAACTCAGGACAGTGTGGGTTAATTATGCAAAGATCATTGTGTGTATGTGTGCATGTATGTGAGCCTAACTAAAGTTTTTAATACTAATTACAAATTAGAAAACATTTGGAGGTTATTTTGTGGCAGGAATGGAACTGAGAGTGACAGAGAGAGAGAATACTTATTTATAATTTGTGGTCATCATCTGTTACTAAGGAAGTGCTTGTTTCAGCACTAGAAAATTTGGAAACCAGACCAGTATAATTTTCTTTGTATGTTTGTTTATTGCAGACTACTATTATAAGTGAGTATTAGTGATGTCATCCAAGAAATGAAAGATTGTAGATGAAAAGCATGTTTTCCAAAAGAAGTGGGAAAATTATATTTTTTCACTGAGTTGAATAGTCAAATCAAATGCCTAATCTGCTATCAATCAGTTTCTGTTCCAAAGGAATACAATGTATGGAGACATTATGAAACTATGCATGGTAACAAATATGATGTGATTACAGGCAAAATGAGGGAAGAGAAAGTTCAGCAACTAAAATTATCCTTTGCCAAGCAGTGAAACATCTTCAAAAACCTTAACAAAATGAGCAAAGATTCAGTACGAGCAAGCTTTGTTATCAGTGAAATGATTGCAAAGTCATCTCATCCATTCACCGAAGGCCAGTTCATTAAAGACTGCTTCATAAAAGCAAGCAAAATTCTTTGCCCAGACAAGCAGAAATTGTTTGAAGGTATAAGTTTGTCTGCAAGTACAGTGGGCAGCAGAATTACTGAATTGGCCAGCAATGTACACCAGCAGCTACTTGCAGCTAGCAAATAGTTTGAAGCTTTTTCAGTTGCCCTTGACGAGAGCACTGGCATAGCAGATACCTCATACTACGCTGTCTTAAGTCAAGGAACTTGAATGTTATGGAAGAATTACTAGACCTGTTACCTTTGAAAGGCACAACCACGGGACGTGACATATTTGGCGAACTTGAAAAATGTCCAGAAAAGTCAGAATTGCCATTGGATAAGCTTGTTTCGGTAGCGACTGATGGTGCACCCGCAATGTGTTCTGAAAAAGTTGGTGTTGTTGGGTGACTGAAAGCAAAGCTCAACAGTGTTGGTGTCGCTCACACCTTCATTGCAATTCACTCCATTTTGCACCAGGAAGCATTGTGTGGAAAAGTCTCCAAATGAAGGAAGTCATGGATGTTGTTGTTAAGGTGATTAACTTTATACACGCATGAGGTCTAAATCACCGCCAGTTTAATGACTTTTTGTCTAACCTTGATACCAAATATGGAGAATTACTCTATCACACTGAAGTCAGATGGCTAAGTAGGGGAAGTGTGCTGAAAAGATTCTTTGCACTTCGACAGGAAATAGCAATTTTCATGGCAATGAAAGAAAATTAAATTCCTCAGCTTGCTGATCCATTTTTCATATCTAACCTTGCTTTTCTGATGGATATTATGCAACATCTTAATGAACTCAACCTCAAGCTCCAAGGCACAAAACAGATGATAACACGGATGTATGACAGTGTCAAGGCTTTCAGATGTAAACTTTCCCTGTGGGTGAAACAGCTGATAGATGGTAACCTAGCTCATTTCACTGCCTTACAGTCACTTGGAACAGTCAAAAAACAGTTCTTGAAAGAATATTCAGATGCAGTCAGCAAATTACGAGCAGAATTTGACTGTTGGTTTCAGGATTTCGGGGCACTAGAACCCCTATTTGCCATCTTTATGACGCCGTTTTCCATAGGTGCTGACACTGTCTCTGAAGAATTCCAGATGGAGTTGTTGGAACTTCAGTGCAATAGTGTTCTGAAACAGAATTTCATAGATGCTGGCATTCAAGATTTTTATAAGTATATGAGTTGAGATAAGTTTCCAAAGCTTTCTCTATGGCCGCTTGAATCCTTGCGATGTTTGGCAGTACATATGTTTGTGAACAGTTTTTTTCGTCTATGAAGCTCAACAAATCCGTTTTCCGGTCAAGGTTGACTGATGAACACTTAACAGCGACCTTGCGAGTGGCTGCTTCACGTGACATAAAGCCTAATGTTGACGTCCTGGTCTCTGCAAAATATTGTCAGCTAAGCAGTCAAAATGAAGAAAGGCAATTTTCATGGACAACAAATTTTCTGTCATAGACTTAGGTGCAATTACTAGAATATTTGAATACACTAGAATAGTATTGGCCTGCTGCTTCAAACCAAAATTTTTTTAACTTTTTTGCTAATTAAAAAAATATATAAAAATATATAGTTTGTGGATGACTTGGACTTGCGGCCCCCCAAAAATCCTTGGGGTTATTTGCATCCCTCATGCTCCCTTGAGTTTGAGACCCCTACTCTAGCATCAAAAACAAACTCTATACACATTCAAAAAATAATCAATAAAATCTGTAGACTTATCACCTAGTCCCCTAAAGATGAACCCCACTGTAAAACACTGAAAACAATGAAAAATACAAAATTGCTCCCTGTTCAGCAAAGGGTTGACCTTCTCCTAGGATCCCAATTATTCAAAATCCTAGTCATCCAGACTTTCTATCCTCTAGCAGTTAAACAAATTGGACAGCAAAAACACAGCAACTGTGCTCCCACATTACAAACCCTCCAAAACTAAACCACACTGTACAGAAAAACCTGCTTTTCTATTCTAAGTCCAAAGCTCTGGGAAATAATTCTCCAACAAATAAAGGGCTTTTTTAAATAAAAAAGCACCTCATTCAGTTCTAAATTTAAGACTTAACTAATGGTCCGTATCTTCTCATCAGCCAAATACCACAGCTTCTTATCCAATCATATCACCTGAGCTGCATCACTTTTTCCTAATATTAACACCCTTACTGTCCCACATACGGATCATTCTATTGCTCCAAGCTACACTTCTCACTCCCATAATCTTTTGCTTAATATAATTTTACTTCCAGCTACTCATAATCTCTAGATCCCCAAGATAATCTAAACTCCATCAGTCTACTACAAGATAATCCAAATTCCATCAGTATACCACAAAGTAATCCAAACTCCAGCAATGTACTCCAAAATAATCCAAACTCCATCAGTGTACCATAAAATAATCCAAACTCCAGCAGTGTACCATGAGATAAGTCAAACTCCATCAGTGTACCACAAGATAATCCAAACTCCATCAGCATACCACAAAGTAATCTAAACTCCAGCAATGTACTCCAAAATAATCCAAACTCCTGCAGTGTACCACAAAATAATCCAAGCTCCAGCAGTGTACCATGAAATAATGCAAACTTCAGCAATGTACCACAAAATAATCTGAATTTCATCAGCATACCACATGTTAATTCAAATTCCAGCAATGTACCACAAATTAATCCAAACTCCAGGAGTGTACCACAAGATAATCCTATCTTATCTGAATACTTTTATTGGTATAGGTACTGTGTTAAGATTCACAGCAGCAAAATTGTAGCAACCCCTATTTTTTGTACTGTATTTGTTTACAAACTTTATGTCATCAATTTTATATGATTTTTTTTCTATTTATATTTGCAGTCAATAGATTTATAACTAATGTATCTGAGATTTGAACATACTATTTTTAAGTAGGTATGCTGTATGTCAGCTGACTGGGTTTATGTCATATGATTGCTTTCTTTGTATTTAAATGTGCATGATGGTGCAATGTAATTTCATTCTGAAGAAGTCTTATACTTTGGGGATGAAAGTACTAAATCTTAATTAAAGAGCATATTGGCTCTGAAATCAAAGTGTTTTTTTATTTTGTACTTATAACATCTGCCATCTTTTTAACATTTTTCACTCCACTCAGTTATCTTATCATTTTTATACTTAGACAACAAACAGCTATGGTTATAATGCAGACTCTTCATTTTTTATTAAATTTGTCTTGATTTATTAGAGATGATATATCCTACAGCTGTATATACTCTTCAGTTTTATTAGCTGATAATGGTACAGTGTAAATGTGTGTATTTTTGCTATACTCTTAAAATCTCACTAAATATAATACTGATTTTATTTTTATTCCCAGGCTGGGACTGAAATCAGTCACTTGTGGTTAGTGCTGTGAAGAAATTGAAAGTACCGTCATCTGTGTTAGCATGTCTGGCAAGAAATTTGTGTATTCTCAAATTAACTTGTATTGTATGCCAGCATGTCTAATTGAGAAAATGTAAATACATTTTAAATGTTGTGCATTTCCCTATTTATGCAGAAGTTTTACAGAATCTGTCAGTGTTTTCAAGCATTTCTAACTGTGCATGTTTGAGAGGGACTTTCTAAAGTACTGTACTGTGGAGAATCAGCTGAACAGTGAGTGATGTCATTAGAATGTTCCTGATTGCTAGGTGATTATTTAAACAGCTGAATGACAGAAAAATAACTTTTTCAAACAGTTGACTGTAATTTTGTTTAATAAGACAGATTAGACTGCAGTTAGTCAAGTACTGAGCAGTTTGTGAAGAACTGCAGTTTGTGAAGTACAGTCAGTAACAGTGCTCTGCAATCAGTGGACACCCATGAAAGAGAACTCACCAAAAACTGTAAGGTTGCCTTTTGCCTTGCTGTTATGTGTTAGATTAGATCAGGGACAGGACAGGATTCTTTAGTTAAATTAGGAAATCTTAGTTATTAAGATAGAGTTTTTCTAGAATAATGGATTCCTGTCCTATGGTTTGATTTTACATTTCTGGTGAGTGAATTCTGATGTTTATTGAAAGTTATTGATTTACATTCTTGCAATCATTTTACTTATTATTAAGTGTTTTTCTCTACTTTACATTGTGGCTAGAAATCAGTGTTTTTCTTTAGAGATTAGAGAGTTCCTCTACCTGCTTGATACTCCCCAGGTCCCCTCGAAGGCCTGCTTGTGTATGGTCATAGCTATCATTTATTTTGATATTTAATTTTCATAATTGGATGCCCCTTTAGAAGGACATGAGGACACTCTGATTGATGGCAGTATTACCATATTATTTTGGAAGGGACACAGCTGGAAATCTGTGTCAGGCTTTCCCAGAAGTGTTGGGATGTGTTAGATTTAAATGTACTATGAGTGTAAGTGTATTAGAGGTCTTAAACTGGGACACATTGTTCTGAAGTGTGTAATAAGAAAATACATTTGGGGTGGACAGAGATATATAGTCCAGTCCCAGGAAAATAGAACATGTTCCTGTTGTGCTCTTAGGGAGAAACTGTAAAATATTACTTCTAAGTGACAGTCTCATATTGGAGTCAGTAGTGAGGACTGAAGATTCTTAGTTACTGACCCAGGATAGTAAGGGATGCCACATTTAATTGGTGGTAGTCTGGTGAGATATAGCTGGATGTCACAAATCCTCAAACCCAGTAAACAAAGTTTAAACAAATAAAACAAATAAACAAATAAACAAGCAAACAACAAACAAATAAGTAAATACATAAATAGATTAATATGTAGTAAACTACATATCTATATGGGGTATTAAATACCCATATGGTCTTCTGCCTTTAAGGGTCTCTTAGGAAGCAGTGTACATTTGAAGAAGTCCCACCATCACACCACATTGCTTGCTCCTGAATGGATCAGAAGAGAAAGACCCATTATTTCTGTAAGTAGTGCTTTATGGTGGTGCTACCAACAGTCATACACCTGACTAATTGATTAACTATAGTGAATGCAGGTGGGACTCATCCCTTACTCACCTCATATCCACCCATTCATTTGGGTTGCACTCCATTTACTGATATCTATATTAGTTCCACGTCACACTTATTACCCTACTGGTAACCATGATAGGTAAAAATACCAACCAGTATCCAGTCAACACTCCTAAAAATGGCTGCATCAGACTGTCAATCCATACACACTTCTTTCTCCCTGAGACAACATTCAATGAACCTCCCCATATCATAATACACTGTGACTTAACACCTCATTCGAATATGTCTATTTATTTTATTTTATTTATTTTTATTTTACATTTGTTGACTGGGATAGTCCAACTGGATACATGTCCATTTTCAGCGGAGGCCCGGGGAGAAAAGCTCCAGACATACATACAAAGACTATTACATATAAATGTAAAAAACATTTGTCAAGCTCAGTATATAAGATGTAAGTTACATATTGGATGAAAAATCTTTTGTAAGGCTCAAAGCAGTATATGATAAAAACATTCATAAATTCATACTCCATCAGTTTAACAATATGATACATTGTTATTAGGTAATATACATAACATTGGGATGTAATCAAAGTAGAGATGTCTAGCAAAGTCTCTCAAACATAACAGAACACTGTACTACCTATAGTTCATGGTGCTGTGCCTATAATAATGAAACTGTGAGATATGGAGAGATATGGACCATGGCCCTGGCATTATAAAGTCAAATGCTATCAAATATAAAGTAGCTATAATTTGTACAGTAAATGCTGGCAGCATTAGAAATAAATGTGTCACTCCTGAAATATGGTTAGAAACCCATGCCCCAGACGTTCTGAGAATAGCTTAGTCCTGGTTCAAACCTGAGAATTTCATGCCATGTTTTATAACAGAAGAATGTTTGACATTTAAAAGTCAAATCTAATGTCAAATACCCAGAAGTCAAACAGTATTTCTACTAGAAGTTCAGATCACCAGTAACCTTCTGGCTATATTAGGTAATCTATTGACACAGTAACAGACTGGCTACTATGTAAATATTCCACTTATATCAGCATAACTCTAGTATATTACTCTTCACCAACTAGTACAATGGGTCAAAAACATACTGAAATGTATCACTCCCCCATATATGAGTGATATAGAGAGAAGAAATGAGATCTGAATGAAAGATAACATGAGGTCTGAATGGAGAGATAAAATCAGAAAGAAAAAGAGTGTAGTATTTTTGGAACTGAATTTATCCTCAAGTGTTGGTGAGTACCTTCATATGGTGGACCCTGTTTTTACAAAGGTAAAAAACAAATAAAAAAGAAGACTGGATGCACAGGTCCCAGGATAAAAATGTGATCACTCTTGGTGTATGCAGTGCTGCAAGGACTGGAAAAAGGGTAGTGCAGAATTTTCAGGACAAGAAAATATACCTTCTCCTTATCATCATCATAAAACCCCCTTTCCCAGTTTTTTCTAAATGGGGTCAGGATGTCATATTAAATGTCACCATCTCTCTTGATTCAATGCCATTCTCTTACTTTTTTCAAAAGTCATGCCTGACTGTCACAGGTCTTCCCTTTTGGATTAATTTGTTAGCCTATATAAAGTGTTAAAAAGCTGGTCTTATATTTTAATTTGTCTCTAGCTTTTTAGTTTCAGTTTATAGGTAGCACAGTCTCATATTACACTATGGTGGTAAGAGGGAAGGGGTACTTGGCTAAAGTAATGACTGTAATGCTTTTATTGCTATTAACATAGCCACCCTCTGTAACCACTTCCTTGCTCCAAACAACCTGATTATATATAAATAAAAAACACTTTTGATGCTTTCGTTATATTAAACTAGGATCACTTGTTTGTGTGTTTCACAAACATGCTAGTGGATTTTCTACTTACCATCTACCCCAGGACATAGATTACATGCCTATTGGTCTGATTATAGGGTATGATGTCCACATTATACTTAGGTGGTGTGTTTTTCTTGATGCAACAAATCCCCCCTGTTTTCTTGTCATTGCAGGGGCTGTCATGCCTGTGGCACCAATCTTTGTTATATGTTGATACTGTCTGTATTATACTAATATCACAGCTAGAGTCAATGATTGTCCACAATCTGAAGTCCTTCTGGCAGCTGTTTTGAAAGAAGATGTATGTGTCATCTGTGATGTCCATCACTTAAATAATGTACAGGAAAGTCCTAGCAGACTGCCCTGATCACTAGACCTGAGATATAGGTCACTTTTGTAGAGAAGGTCCATTGTGACATGGTCTACCTCACAGCTGAGGAGAGTCAGGCTGTGTATATACATACATGCATCAGGTGCTGTCCCCCAACTCAGTTGGATACATGCTGATGTACACCCTTCTATGGGAACAGAAAAGAAAAAAAAGACAGTTGAAATGAAGAAAAGCAATCTATGACATATACACTAGAAAATGTTGGTTCATAGGAGATATTTCTACATAGATTTGGATTTGAACTCTCACTCCAATGAACCTTCAAAACACAGGAAGGGTGCCTGATCCCTCTTTGCCACATAAACAGCTTTGCAGCAAGGAACTGAAAAAAATTGTAGACAGCCAACTGCAACGGCACAGTGGTGCAGAAGTAGCATTGTCACCTCACAGTAAGAGATTCCCTGGGTCAATTCTCGGCTGGATTACCTTCTGTGCGGAGTCTGTATGTCCTCCCTGCATTCATGTGGGTTTCTTCTAGGTGCTTTGGTTTCCCTTCATGTTTCAAAGACATGTGTCTGGAGCATTTCTCCCTGGGCCTCCCCTGAAAATTGGCTCCGTTCCAAGTCAGACTTTCCCGGTAAACAAATGTTAAATAAATAAACATCATAGGTTCATAGATTAGTAGTAGGCTAACTGCCCTTGTGAGCCATTTTAAGCCTATCCAATTACCCCCTGTAAGGATCAAACCCTGCACCCTGTGTCTGTAAGGTAACCACTTTAACCATTATGCCAACTACCCACAAAATGCTTGGAATTTCGTGTATAAGAACCTAGGACCATCTGTATTGCAGCCCTACACTTACACCTGCTGCCACAGGAATCTAAGTAATATGAAACCATACAATTGTTATTTCTACATTTATTATTTTTGGATGTAGTGTACAACCAGTTATGGCTATTGCTTACAAATAAACAGCTCTGTCTTACCTTTCTGTGTTTGTTGGTCATTATTCTCTTATCTGACCAGTAATCTGAGACATGCAGTCTGTAAGCCACTCTATATCATTGGACTTAAAATATATGAGTATATTAAATGAAAATAATATTATATGCAGTTGCCAACAAATACATGCAAGTTTGAATGTTAATGAAGAGAACCTGTGAATTGTGTGCTGCTTACTTACATTTCCAAACTTACACTTATCACTTTGTAAGTCTAACGACACACCCACTGGATGCAGGGCAGCCTGCAATGCTGTTGTGTTTTCCTTCTTCCAACCAGTAATCATTCACAGTTACAATCCATTAAAAAGAAACATTGAGAGAGTGTCTGCACTATGTTCACCTCTGCTACTCAGAGCCATGTATTTGGGATTCAGCAATTCTTATTAGGTCACACCTGATTTTCATCTTCACCTTGCTAACAGCATGAATCTATACCATAAAAGGCAACTGTGCAGCTAGGAAAACTGAAGATGAGGAGACTTGCTAATGTGGAGAACACAGAACAGAGGCTATTACTTTGGGATATATCTGCACAGAGGATTACTTAACTTGAGAAAGTATGCTTGCATTTTGCCAGCTACATACTGCATATGCTGGAATGTACTTCGGAAAAACCTGAAGCAAAGGCTTTTACACTTTTATCTGCATGCATTAGTTAGAAATGTACTGATGCTGTGGACATGTTTGCTGAGACATTTCACATATATTCATGACTGGCAATACCTTAAAATTGAATGTTCTGTGATAAATCTGTAGACATGTTTCAGGAACAGTTCACGCAAATAGCACTTTTATCATTTCAAAGATGGTTTGTTAGCAAAATGTGCCATTTGTGTGTTCTTTTGGAGGGAGCAAAGCTGCATTTCTGTTATGGCACATACAAGGGTATGTTGTTATTGTTACTTTCCTTCTTTTGAATCCAGCCCATTGTTCATATTTCAAATCTCTAGACTGTTTTATGTTTCTCCAGTGGTAATTCTGACATGTTACCTTTTTCTATTTTAGCTGGGAACAATTATTTTTAGTTATGTGATACTTAATAGTATTATCCTTCTGTTGTCTTTTAGGACACCTAGGACTATGCCACCCAGTTGTCTAAAGCCTCATAGATCACCCTTCACTGATGCTGAAAATCAGGTTATTGTTGATGCTTTTAGGCAAAATGGTGCCTTCCTGTTTGAAAGGGGATGGGGAGATATGTCACTCAGAAAGCAGATTTGGCAGCAGCTTGTCAATTATGTTAATGCTGTGGGTGGCCATGGCAGGACATATGAGCAGTTATGCCACAGGACCACTGACAAAATCTCATCAGCATGGAGGAGAGCAGCTGCAGTGGGCCATTATCAGATGGGTACTGGGGGGCTGCTACAGAGCCACCACTAACAGCAAATGAAGAGTTCCTGTCTACTGTCAGGGATCTAGACAACTCTCAGGAAAATACAGAACAGCATGCCCTTGACATCACTGCAACTGTTTCAGGGACAGCAAACATGTCCCAGGAAGAGCTTCCAGGTAGGCTTTTGAATCTCTGTTGTTGAATACTGTTGTATAGTAAAACAATTTAAATCAATACATTATGATTTTACAAGAAATTTTTTTTTTTTGGGGGGATTGAAGATTGCTACAGTTAACAACACATGCTGATTGATTAGTTAGGTTGGAGTTGTCAACCAAGTTCTTGTTGAAAGTATAGTTAATGGACATATAAAGGGGTACAAGTATTACCCCTGTGTTTCCATTAATTGTGATGATGTTGTCCATACATTTTGATTAACTTATTCCAGGATCATCTGGTATGCAGACATTTTTATGTCAGTACTGATAAGCAATTCAAAGAAAGTTTTTAGTCCATGGTGTTGATGTCAGGACTGTTGTGTATATTGCTGTACTGTCTAATAGTGGCAGCACTGTTTTGTTAGCATACATTGGAGTATTGTAGTTTAGGTATTAATTGTTCCTTTGTTTGTTGCTTATTATCACTGGTGATCCTGCCAGTGGAAGTGTAGGACTTCTACCACCTGATGTCACTGTATCAGCAGACTCTGATGATGATGGTGGCTAAACAGATGCACAGTTGGGAGGTGCAGAGGTTGAATCTGATACAGAGGTTGACATAGAGCTATCCCTTGAAATTCCATCAGACACAGTCAGTAGGCCTACACCTACCTATTCCAGTGAGCCCTCAGATACTGAAAAGGTGGAGGGTGAGGCAATTGATCATGGAAGTGTGGTTACTGCGGCGTCAGTGCCTGTTGTTAGGGGTTCAAATTGGATACCTGCTGTCCATCCTCCACTTGATCCAGGTGTCTCTTCCCATGCCACTCAACATATGTTTAGGGCCATCATGGTGACACAGGCACATTCCCATTGGTGCTCCAGTAAAATACTTAGGGTTGTAGATGTGGAACAGGCTGACAGGGGTGACTGCCTCCACCATGTTACCAATTCAATAGATTGGATGAATAACACTTTGGAATGAGGGATGTCTGTGATGGCATGAGCAGTGTCTGTGATGGAACATCTGCTGGAATGGGGATGGCATCCTGTGCTGTTAGCCAGTGTGGCCATGTCTGATCATGTTTCCATAATGGCAGTACTTCCACTGCTGTGTTAGTGGGTGATCTGTCCATACCCAGATGTGGCAGGCCATGGGGTCATGGTCCTGGGTGTCCTCATGAGAGGAGCTCATCCAGCAGACATCAGTCACATTTAGGTAGCAGAAGTGAATCTGACCATGGGTGTGGATGTGCTAGTATAATTCCTGGCAGAGCTAGTTTTCTTGGTCAGTGACAACAGTGAACTGCCACCTCTACCTTGCACGGCTCACACCTGTCTGACATACCAAGGTCTAGAGCCAGCACAGTGCTTGACTGTGTTCATGCAGACACTCACACACAAATTTCTCCTAGAAGAACCCTACAGACACATACATACAACAGTTACATGGTTCAGCCATGTACCTTAAAACTCATTTTTATCTCACTGGCCATTTGTTGGTTTATCCAAATGTCTGCCTGCTTCTCTTTCTTACTCACATACACTCACTGACCTTTTGTGTCAGCTTAGGCTTCCTGTCCCCAACACAACACCCTGTGCAAATGATAATAACTGTGCTATTTCCCTGTTTTCTATCTTTTGGATTCAGAGATACATAAGCTTTGTGTCTGATGCTCAGGGTGCATAGCTGATTTAGTGCTTAGCATATCTGCATTTGTGGTGTTGAACTGGTAATTGTACCTTTGACTTATATTGGTCTTAAAAAGTTAGACAGTTGATAGCATCAAAATTTTCCAACTTTATTGTGAATGATCTTGTGAGGGTTGTGAAGTCTAAAACTGCAATATGGATCATTGCTTTCTTACATCCCTCTTTAATGATTTTCGAGTACAAACATATCATGCTAAACTGAGGGCATGCAGTGACCATCACTGCTTTAGAGAGGTATGATTGTGTCAATTTGTGATGCCTGAGGCCTACTACTTAATAATGGACACATATAAGTCAAATAAGTCTCTGCATTTACATGTTAAGGTAATTTCTGTACAAATATCCCACCTTTTACTTGCTTACACTACCAAGTAATGAAATGCAAGGATATGCCATTCATTCATATTATTACACAATACACTCCATGTTCAACACTTACCTTGTAAATCCGGCCATTGCAACAGTTTTAGTTCAGGTCTGACTCTGTCTGATGCAAACAGTACACAACCAATACATGGGTAGGTAAAGGTTGTGAGAGTTGCCTAGCATCAATATTGCTATATGTATATGCATAGGAGGATGGTTTTAGACCTTTAAATGGTGAGTGAGTATGCTATGCAGTGTCTCTTAGCCAATGCAATGGCATATTGAGCATGCCTATGTTTGCCTACACCCACAGCAGCTGGTTCCCCCCGATTCCTCATCTGCATGTTACTGTGGTGACCTTGGCATTGGTGGTGGGATGTGTGCCCCTTCCCCTTGTTGATCCTGCTGAAGTTGTTTTCTCAGGATGATGTTGTATAGCATGCCACATACTGTGAATATTTCAGTACATGTCTGTGGACTGTAAAGCAGGGCTACCCCCAGATGTATCTAGGCACTGGAACCACAACTTCAGCAGCCCATACGTATTGCCTATGATATTTCTGGTTTGAGTATGTGCCTCATTATGGCATTCTTCAGCGGGTGTGTGTACATCTCTGATGGGTGTCATCAGCCATGGTTCCAGTGTGTAATTTGCATCCCCCAGTAAATGTCCCTGTGGTATATTCCCCCCAGCAAACATCTGATACAGTTGGGAGGTGCATCAAACATGTGAGTCATGGTAACTGCCAGGATTGCCAGCACACAAGTTCAAGATGATTCCCTTGGCATTACGCACAACTTGGCAGTTAATACAGTGGAAGCCCTTTCTATTTATGTAGAGGCAGCCCAAACTCACACTCCATGGTATTTCTAGTTTGGTGTGTGCCTCATTATGGAACCCTTCAGCAACTGTGTGTGTATTTCTGATGGATGTTATCAGCCACAGTTCCAGTGCATAACCTGCTTGCCCCAGTAAATGTCTCTATAGGATATCCCCCCTGTGACCATCTGATACAGTTGGGAAGTGTGCCAAATATGTGAGTCATGGTAACTGCTAGAGTTTCCAGCACACCCATTCAAGATGATTCCCTTGGCATTACACACAACTTGGCAGTAATGGAGTGGAAGTCCCTTCTATTTATGTAGAGCCTTGTCTGTTCCCCACGTGGTGCCTTAAATTCTATATGTGTGCATTCTATGGCACCCAGTACTTCAGGGTAGTATGCTACAGGGTAGAACTCCTGCATATTTCTAGCCCCTATCCTCAGCAGTATCGGGAAAATATATGTGGACACTGGCATGTTGGAGCATAGCATTCAAGAATTGATGGGACAATCCTGGGTGCTGATGCTTGTGACACCCCCAGCATGTCCCCTGTTGGTCTCTGAAAGGTACCTGTAGCTAAGATTCCATGTACTACACATGCCTTTTTCTCCACAGGGATAAGTTCCCTCAGTTTGCTCTGGCTCAGGGTTGGGGATGAGTGAGGTTGCAGACTTCCTATGGTGTATCTCTAGCCACCCTGTAGCTTTCTACAAATTTCCACATCATGTAAGATATGATAAGTTAAATGGGGTCTGAAAACTCTTCCCCTTCTTGGTCTTGGTCTATTATCAGCAGCAGCAGCATAGACTTCAGCCTTTTGCACATACACATGAATTAAAGCAACAGCAGCCCCTAACATTGTTTCTGTGTAGACTCCTTCATGTAGCTGTATTCCAGTAGGTTTTGGAATTCACAGGGAAAACCAGCACTCAGTCTACATGTTTGCTTTATAGCTTGTTGAATAGCTCCTCCATCTTGGATTGGTTGATTAGCATACAACTCAGTTGCTTATGCTATAATTAGCATGCCACAGTGTTTACCTTGTTTGTGTGGCAGTGCGTGCCACTTACTGAATCCAAAACAGTGTGCTACCATGTGCCTACCCATGTAGGCTTTAATGAATCTTGCTGATTGATATGGTGTGATATTTATGCAAAGAAGAAAGTCAAATTAATCAATAAAGACAAAAAGCTCCAAAGATATCTTCAGAGAAATATTCCTCAGATATGATATATTTCACAATACAAAAATAAATAAAATAAAATTACAATTAGGAAATGTAAAACAAAAAGAATACTAATAAGGAAGAAATTAAACAAAAAGAAATTGAAGTGACAGATCATCTGTGAAGTGAATTGTTTAATGGGGAAACATCACCTCAAGCAGGATTGCAACATGACTAGCCAGTAGGTCCCCATATAGAGGAGCAGTGGGTGATCTGGCATTCATCTGAAAAGAATATGTCACTGGACAATGTTCTGGAGCCTTCTGTACAAGACTTGCATGGAAGTCCAATTAAAGTTGGACAAGGCAAGGAAGGGAACAGGAAACAGTGGCAATGCTGACACAGGCAATGTGCTGGCCTAACAGGTCCCCATATGGAGGATCAGCACATTGAACAGGATGCATTTGAAGAGGATATGCTTCATGGCAATGTTCTGGAACCTTCTGTAAAGTCACAGGGAAACAGGGAGCAAAGAAGATGCTCTCAGTCCTGAAGAAATTGATCTCAGGGAATATCTGTGTGTTTTAATAGAGATGGATAGACATAGTAAGACAGATGAAAGAAACAGATTACAGGAAGTAAATAAGGCCAGAATGTTAGAAGACAGGTAAAATAGATACACACAGTAACCAGGGCTATTAAGAGAAATTCATGTGGTATAAAAAAAGAACAGATTATACTACTAAGCAGCTAATCTAATGACAGACAAAGTGTTACCACAAAAAATACAGAGGAGCAAAGAAAAGGAAGGGAAGAAGTAGAATACCATCATGAACAGAGAAAATTATAAAGCAACTTAAGACAAAGGGAAGAGATCATCAAAAATCCTGATGTGATTAAAGCAACACAGTATCAAAAACACCAGGATTTATCATGATCTATTTCTAACAGTAAACTTAAAATGTCAGCACAAGCAGAAAACCTTAGAAGGTATACTGATACATATAAAGAAAAATACAAAATAAGCAATTCAGTGATGCTTCATAAAGGTTTTAAAGAGACTTGGGAAACAGAACTAAAGGAGCAGAAGCACCAGAAAAAAAAGAATAAATAGGTACATTTTGCAATGCAAAGTATTTATGAAGACTCTGCTGAACATTACAAAGATGATGAATTGAGGCAAGATTTCAATGGACAGGCTTACAAACAGATGAGGGGGATAGTAATGGATGTGGCTATGGTTCCTAGTCTTGCCAATGTAGCCTTAGGGAAGTGGGAGGAGGAATTTGTACTGCAAAGTGAATACTGGAGTTTTATGACCAGCTACCTTTGCTTTATTGACAATGTATTCATAATCTGGCAAGGTGAGAAATCTAAACTCACTGCGTTTATCCATTACATCAATAACCCCACCCCCTTCCTGAAAATTACCACTTCCATCAGCTCGGAGTCAGTGCAGTTCCTTGCTGTGACTGTCAGTATTGATAAAGACAGAGGAAAATTAATTAGTAACTTATACAGGAAACCAACAAGAGTGAACTACTTATTTCACAGAGATAGTATGCATCCAGTAAACACTAAGCACAATGTCATAAATTCACAAGGCAACAGATTAGCATGCATTACCAGAGATTTGGCCCCTTTTCTCAAAAATATGAATGATCTTAAAAATGATTTCTTAACCAGAGGTTATGAATCAAACATGTTATATATTATCCTGGATTCCATTAGAGATTCTAAAACTAACAATGTGGAATAGGCCTTTTGGTAGAATTATGCAACGAGGGTACCCCAGCTTAAAAGAAGAGAAAAGTAAGGACAGTTGCATTCTAACTTACACCTGGGGTTTCAGTACAATTAAAGCCATTATTAAGTAGAACTGGGGCATCATCACTGACAATCAGCAGCTTTTAAGGGGTTTAGGAGAGCACCCTACGTTTGTATATAAAAAGAGCAGAAGCAAATGTAGCTGTGTGGGAAAGAAAAATAAGGGAACACCAGGATGACATGAGCACTACAATCTGTGGGCCACTGCACTTTCTGTGAATGCTTGATAGAGTGTGACTCATTTGAGTGCCCATATCTTAAAAAGATATAGTAATTAGTTGGTTATATTAATACAATGACCATTATAATACTTCATCAGTGCAAAGCATTACATGTGGCAAATTTGCGATGACGCATCACTTCATGGAATAAACAGACATAATGGTGGATGCGTCACAGAGTCAGCAAGGAAGATACTATTTAGGGAGATTAGCTTAAAAGTTGTACCTTCTTGACCAAACTAACTATGTTTCCCCACTTTTGGTCTTTGATTTCTAACTGCATTTCCCGAGTCTTTCTTCTTCTGTTTCATCTAGCAACTTTCTCAGTTCTTACCTTTCTCTGGTGTATGTGTGCCTGTGTATATGCTTATGCATTTATGTGTGAGAAGTGAGATTATTTCATTAAATTCAAAGAACTTGGTCACTTAAACCAGGGAAAAGAGCATTTTCCCCAAAGATCACTGCATCTCATACTTTAAGCTAGATTTATTACCAACGTAGAAGAGTGCAGTTCCCCTTGTTCAAAGTTTATAGTGGTTTTTCATTTGCAAAAAATCAACATTTGGTGAGATTTGTCAGGAAATGTAGGTTCTAGCTGAAGAGCTGAGTTGTAGTCAAAAGCACATGCAAACATTTATTTGTAAACTTGTCATTTACTCATTTAAGCCATGATATATAAATGGCCATATATTCAAAAACACAGGCATCTTCACTCCTTCCTCTCTCCATTACAATTGATCAGTATATCACTCTAAAAAATAACACGTGAGAGATAGAGAGACAGAGTGTGTGTGTGTGTGTGTGTGTGTGTGTGTGTGTGTGTGTGTGTGTGTGTGTGTGTGTGTATGTGTGTGCATATGTGTGTGTGTGTGTGTGTGTGTGCATGTGCACATGTGCGTGTGTGTGTGTGTGTGTGTGTGTGTGTGTGTGTGTGTGTGTGTGTGTGTGTGTGTGTGTGTGTGTGTGTGTGCATATGTGTGTGCATATGTGTGTGTGTGTGTGTGTGTGTGCATGTGCGTGTGTGCATGTGTGCGGGTGTGCGTGTGTGCGTGTGTGTGTGTGTGTGTGTGTGTGTGTGTGTGTGTGTGTGTGTGTGTGTGTGTGTGTGTGTGTGTGTGTGTGTGTGTGTGTGTGTGTGTGTGTGTGTGTGTGTATCTCCATGTGTGTGTGCACGTGCATTTTCTGCATGGCAATATGTGTAGATCAAAGTATATAGAGTTCTCAGTGTAAACCCCTGTGGAACTTACCTCCCCAACTGAAGTCTTTATGGCACATCATTTCTTTTTAGAATGGCAATGTTTAAAATTAATTTTATCAATACTGTCTCAGCTTACAGCTCTCTTGTCAAGAAAATCTGTCTAATTAACTTGCTGAGACATCCTAAAGTAAAATAGTGATTAGGCTAGGTGAATATTTGCATTCCAGTGCCTTTCAAAATGGATTTTTTTTAAAACAATCTAGGGGCAGAACATTGGTCAGATAAGGCACAGTTTGAATGAAAGTCTCTTGATTATTTTGTCATTCAGCTATGCATTATTATCAGTTTTGTTTGTTTGTGTCTTTTGGCTTTTCCCGGTTAGGGGTCGCCACAGCGGAACTCCGGTCTGCTAATGATTGGCAGTAGAGTTTTACGTGCTGGCTTGCCGGGCCTAACGCACAACCTTCAACGAAGGAACGCCCGTTCACGCATCAGTAATAACCATATTTATTAGGCTATACTGCAAATCTTCTTGAGTACCAGATCTCTTATTCCAACTGACAAAGCATTACTCTGTGAATTACTTGGGATGTCTTTATAATTATGACTATATTCCATTTAACAACAATTGAGACATATCTGTTTTCCCATCTTTTGCATGATCCTATATCAAATAGTAAAATGCATGACTCCAAAAATGATCTGACTCCTTTTTCTTCTTTTTTATCATTTTGAATATCATTCAAGGTGGTATCTGTGACTCCATTAGTAACCTCTTTTATAATGTGATGGTATACTCACAAAACCAGTTCAAACACCAGCTAGAGTTCCCTGTGTTCCACTCAGATCCATGTAAACCAAGATTAATGTTTCTTGTATAGTCCTAGTGTATTAAAAAATGTTTATCCCATACCACTTAAAAAAATTATAACATCTCCCACAATTCCTTGGTAAGCCAGGGAATATAAACCCCTTTTTAATGTGGTTCAGTAAGCAACAGTTAGGCCTTGCTATATGACTTTAATGAAATCTGATATAAAGTAGAAATGAAAAAAAAAATATTGCACACTTGTCACAGCAAAAGCTAAGCTAATTAACAGACTGGTCAAATGATATTCATACATTATGACCAGAATGAAAATTAGAATGGCTGTGATGTCAGAATTAGCTGTCAGCTGATCATGGTAGTTCTGAATATGACATTGATTTGTAACTTTGTAAGAGGAAACAGAATTCATTAGGCCAGAGGTTATCTGATGGGGAGTCTGGTGTTCAGAGTTGTCAGGAAGTACAAAACCTTCTTTGAATGCCTAGAAATAGAAACCTGTCCTTCTAGGTACATGACAGAGCTTAGTGCAGAAGTCTTAAAAATATAGAAGCTGAATCAATGACAGTGAATCCTTCTGCCACAATGCATTAAGCAGCAACTGGTTTATATAAGTATTATTAAGCCTTAGGATTTCATTGTGCAGGTCAAAGCTGATTATATCATGTAGCTGCGATTAAAAGTCATATGCAGCTGAATTTCAGGGAAATAACTGAAACACACTAAGTATTTTATTGTGAGTTCAAAGAAAGCAGTCACATAGCAAACATTTCTCTAAATATTTATACAAGGTCATCTGAGTTATAGGAATAAAAAAAACATAAGCTTGTCAATTACAGAGTATGGGAAATGATAGCAATGAGTTTTGTTTTAGATTGATAATAAGACATACAGATAGACATGCATGTGTATACACACACACACACACACACACACACACACACACACACACACACACACATACACACTTTGTTTTAAATAGTTTATTATTTCTGACCATTCAAAAATATTATTCAGCACTTTAAATAATGGTCTGAAAATAAACAACAGTTTTAAGAAACTCAATATCACACATGCTTGTATCATAATACCTGGTGATATGTCTAGGAATTGCCATCAAAGTGTTACATAGTCACATACTTTTAACTTTCCAATTTACATGGATCCAAGAAAAAAGAGACAACATGTGGTATGCTGATACTCTTTCTGCTAGAATATTTACTTAGGAGATTTTTCATGTTGGTATGTTAATTACATTCTTATCCTCCCATGTACTGTATTTATGTAACTGGACCATGACGACCTTGAATGTAAGTGTTAAATATGACTGTATTTGTTCAAATTATTAGAGCCACATGTGGCATAAAAATGTTCAGGTCTGTAAATTCTCACACTACAATACCAGTAAGACTATTTGCACAAACGCAGTGTTCCACTTCACAAGCTAGATCCTGTCTATCTGAATACTCACTGTAGATAACATAACTATTCCTTAAAAGGATACATTATTTTCAGATGGAAATGCTGACCTCACTGCTATGTAATAAACAGTAAAGCAAATGCCCATACCTAAATTTGTAGCTGCAGCTCTAGCCATTGCAACACTAATGGTGAAAACAGGTACAGTGGATATAAAAAAGTGTACAAACCCCTGTTAAAATGTCAGGTTTTTGTGATATAAAAAATGCGACCACAATAAATGATCTCAAAATTTTCCCATCTTTAATGTGGCCTATAACCTGTACAATTCACTTGAAAAACAAACCAATCTGTTAGGGGAAAAAATATAAAAAGTAAAAAAAAACGTACAGTAAGCTGGTTGCATAAGTGTGCACACCCTTAAATTAATACTTTGTTAAAGCACCTTTTGATTTAATTACAGCATTCAGTCTTCTTGGGTACACACCTGCCATCAATTAAAGAGACTCTGATTAACCCCAAATAAAGTTCAGCTGTCCTAGTAGGATTTTCCTGACATTTACTCAGTTGCCTGCTACAACAAAAGCCATGGTTTGCAGAGAGCTTACAAAGCATCAAAGGGATCTCATTGTTGAAAGGTATCATTCAGGAGAAGGGTACAAAAACTTTTACACAGCATTGGATATACCATGGAACACAGTGAAGACAGTCATCAAAAAGTGGAGAAAATGTGGGACAATAGTGATGTTGCAAAGAACTGGACACCCCTCCAAAATTGATGAAAAGACAAGATGAAAACTGGTCATGGAGGTTGCCAAGAGACCTACAGCAACACTGAAGGAGCTGCTGGAATTTCTGGCAAGTACTGATTGTGTACATGTGACAACAATCTCCTGTATTTTCCATATGTCTGCACTATGGGGTAGGGTTGCAAGATGGAAGCCTTTTCTTACACAGAAAAACATCCAGGCCTGGCTAAAATTTGTAAAACAATACATAGGTTCATAGGTTCATAGGTTGGTACTAGGCTATCAAACCTAGGGTCTATACAAGCCTAGCCAAAACAATTCCTTGGCTATTCCCTGGCTATCCCTGGCTCATCAAGTCTGCCAAAAGCATGTGGGAAAATGTGTTATGGTCTGATGAGACCATGGTTGAACTTTTTGGCCACGATTCCAAAAGGTACGTTTGACGCAAAAACAACATCACCAAAAGAACACCATCCCCATGGTGAAGCATGGTGGATGCAGTATCATGCTTTGGGTTTGCTTTTCTTCAGCTGGAACTGGGGCTTTAGTCAAGGTGGAGGGAATTATTAACTGTACCAAACACCAGTCACTTTTGGTCCAAAACCTTCAGGTGTCTGCTAGAAAGCTGAAGATGAAGAAGAATTTCACCTTTCAACATGCCAATGACCCCAAGCATACAGCTAAATCAACAAAAGAATGGCTTCACCACTAGAAAATTAAAGTTTTGGAGTGGCCCAGCCAAAGCCCAGACCTAAATCCAATAGAAAATCTGTGGGGTGACCTGAAGAGGGCTGTGCACAAAAGATGCCCTTGCAATCTGACAGATTTGGAGCACTTCTGCAAGGAAGAGTGGGCAAATATTGCCAAGTCAAGATGTGCCATGCTGATAGACTCCTACCCAAGAAGAATGAATGCTTTAATTAAATCAAAAGGTGCTTCAACAAAGTGTTAGTTTAAGGGTGCGCACACTTATGCAACCAGCTTATTGTACATTTTATATTTTTTATATTTTTCCCCCGAACAGATTTGTTTGTTTTTCAATTGAATTGTACAGGTTATAGGTCACATTAAAGGTGGGAAAAGTTTTGAAATTATTTATTGTAGTCTCATTTTTTATATATCACAAAAACCTGGCATTTTAACAGGGGTGTGTATACTTCTTATGTCCACTGTACATCCCAAACGGCTTGGTTTTAGCATGGACCATGATAATATTTAATCAAAGAAGTTCTCAATGTTCAAATGGCAAACATTAACTCCTCAGAGAAGCTGAGGCTTCATCTATAATGCAAAATATCTGTAGATTTAAGTTTTACTGATCAACACTCACCATATTCACCATATTCACTTTATTATGTAATTATTTACTTAAATTCCAGTCATACACAATATTCAATTGTTTTGTGTGTGTGTGTGTGTGTGTGTGTGTGTGTGTGTGTGTGTGTGTGTGTGTGTGTGTGTGTGTGTGTCAGTAACTTTTCTTCTTAATATATTGAGACTAACAGATATGTTGTTGAGGTAAAGAATTTTCTATCAAAAGAGAAAGTTTTTTTCTCTTTACAGGTCAAGCAATGAGGCAGTTTTAAGAGTATGTAATATAATAAACTTTCTGATGTTTATGGTAAACTCTACTGCGTCTTCTCAACATAGAAAGCCTAATAAGTTAAGAAGCCTGATTTAATACGATTTCAATGTGAAACAGTGATCCTTAGGTAAGCCATGCTGTATAAACTTCTATCAAACATAGTATATTTACAATTTTACAAGCTGCTTTCCACAAAGGCTTTGTTAGTAATCCATATTCTGAAAGGTATAGTTTGTGTATCTGTAATTCACAGGGTTTCAATGTATTAAGCTTACCTCAAACAACATATAAAGTGAGAACATGTTACAAGTCTATTGAATCGAGTGGGATCACGTTTTATTGATTCTGTGTCAGACATGGAAGAAAAGACAAAAACAAATCAGATTATTGACTTTACTTCTAAAACTGCTTGCATGGCATCAAAATAAGAAAAAAAATACCATATCTGTGAAGACAGCAGCAGGCAAGGTGAATAATAACAATGAACAGGAACCATAAATCCAGCCAGAAGAGCAATGTCTCATATTCAAGTCATGCAACACATAGATGATTTTGTAGAACTGCAAAAACATCTTGAATGATTCAAAGTTTTTTAGAAGTACTGAAAGAAAAAAAAATGCATCTTTTGAACAGAAGCAAATGTTTCTTAGCCTGAAAAATGAGAAATGTGAACATTGCTGGCACCTTCACAGAATGCCAACTACCTCATTTTGGAAAAGTATAAAGTGTATGATATGTTTTTATATGAATGCCAAGCTAAGGTATTTGTTAGTATACTAAACAAATAAGTAGCACGCAAATTTCTTTTTTTAATAATCATATTTTTGTTTCCATTTTAAATAATGAAAGTAAGTATGTCATTAGACTAAAGCCTAAATTAATACATCTATATATATATCTATAGCTATATCTACATCTATATCTGTATCTGTATATCTATATCTATATGTGTGCTAGATAAAAAGTACTGCGATCACAAAAAAGACGCAACAAATACAATTCAATTTTCTTGAGTAATAATGCTACAGTAAACCAATATTCCTGCAGCAAATTTTTCTTTGCTTAATACAGGTATAGATCTAACACTTGTGGTGATAAAATTATGGCTATGCAGGTGACAACAAATATATTAGTTCAGATGTGCAGGGCAAAGTTTCAGCTCTCAAGACAACCACATTCTAGGAAATTTCTGTAAATGGTTCCATAAAAATAACATTTGTTATATGCAGTTATACTATTTTAGTTCAGTTTTGTCCACTTAAAATTTAACCAAGACTGTCATTGCACATACTGAGCACAAGATTTCAAAAGAGTGTTAAGAAGTGGCTTCACCAAACAAATTGTACCATTTGCAAGTCTCATTATTTTTAATAGCCAGTTTTCTTAATATCATTCATCAATAAGAACTGAATGGGCTAGATACATACACATGACCAGAGAATGTGAAACGCTTCTGCAGCAGAATTATCCCCATGTATATTACAGCCTGGGAAGTCAAGCTAATACTTTACTACCACTGAGTGGGGAGGCAGGTGGGCATTATGAAGGTGCATGAACTGTTGCTTTGTATATTTAGAGATGTAGAGATTCTTATATGTGTTATATCAGATTATTTCCCACTATGGGAAAACTTTTACTGCTTACTCATAATTCAGTAAAAGAGTAGCACGGTACTAAACTGAATTCAAAACTGAATTGTAAATAAGTTATAAGAAATCTTTTGTTTTTGAGGTAACAAAATGGAAATAGATTTAATTTGTTATTATCGAACTCAAACACTGGAAAAAATAACAACTACTATAAAGTTGAACTGTATTGTGTCACATTTTCAACATTTCTGTTACGGGCATTAACACGTTACCATAAATAAGCCTATATATACAAGCTAAGATCTTGAAAGGTTCCTTAGTAATTACATGAGGATTGTCTAAGAGTGATTTTAACAGCAAGACCTCTTTAAATATCCCTAACCCTTTCAAGAAGCTGAGAGTCACGTATTACAATTATTAGTAGTAATGCTAGATCTCAAGACTTAAACTTCCACCAGCATATAAACAAAACATGATGTAGGGATAAATTAATTTGCTAATGTTAACTTCATAGCTGGAATAAATTCTATTTACATGTTAAATAACAAGAAAGTCTCACATCTTTCAAAAGCAACCTTGATGATGAGACAAGCACCCACAGATTTATCCTGTGGCTGACATAGGTTATCTTGTTGGAAGCAGGAAGTATACCATGAGAGTGAATGTTGGCAAGCTGTAATGGACTTAATTTCCATGCAGTGCTTAAGATCCTGTGATTCTGCATGTGACGTAGCTGCAAATTTCTGAAAAGCAATATGCCATTATTGTAATATAAACTGCAGCATGACATTGCTGCATATACCACAT